>NC_057804.1:474335470-474566162 GCF_018294505.1 Triticum aestivum
AATCCTACCGAGTGGTAAGCCAGCCTTCCACTCGGAGGCTTAGCTGCAGCCTCGTGCTCGCCTAAGTTATAAAAATCCTACCGAGTAAAGAGCAACCCTCTCACTCGGGGGCTTAGCTGCAGTCCAAGCACTCGCCTAAGTTGTGAAAATCCTACCGAGTGAAGAGCAACCCTCTCACTCGGGGGCTTAGCTGCAGCCCTGTGCTCGCCTAAGTTACAAAAATCCTACCGAGTGAAGAGCAACCCTCTCACTTGGGGGCTTAGCTGCAGTCCAAGCGCTCGCCTAAGGTATAAAAACCCTGCCAAGTGGAGAGCAACCCTCTCATTCGGAGGGCTTAGCTGCAGCCCAGTGCTCGTCTAAGTGGACTAAAGAATAAGTCGATTGCAGCACAGGCACCTTGCTTTGAACCTGCAAAAGACATTCCGAGCCGAAGGCAATCGTATTCAAGCACCAAATCCAAGTTTGAATCGACATCTAAAGGAACCGAAAGTGCTCAGGCGTCAAGCCTGTTAAGGTTTGTCGGTTACAATTTCACTCGGCATACCGAGGCAAATTTAAAGCGTCGAGCCAGAAGAAGTTTTTTACCCCTCCTGTGGAGGGCTGGAAGGTGCAACAAATTCATCAAGGTCAATCCCGTCGGCGATCCGAGTGGCAGCTGCAAGGAAAGTTTCCATAAAGGATCTGAAGTCGTGCTTCTTGGTATTGGCCACCCGAAGGGCCGCCAGCTTCTCTTCTCGCGCATCTTTACAGTGGACTCGGGCCAGACACAGAGCGACATCTGCACCACACCGAGCCGAGGACTTCTTCCACTCCTGCACTCGACCAGGGATCGTGTTCAAGCGGGCCATCAGCGACTCAAGGTCATTCTGAAGTGTCTCCTCAGGCCAGAGCGTCGAGTCGATGCGAGATGTGGCGGCCTTCAGCCTTGCGAGATAGTCCACGACAGCTGCAACACGAGACTCCAGTCGGAAAACATCCATGGCAACTTCGTCGTTCACCGGAGAATTGACGGGGTCAAGGTTTGGCTCCAGTCGGCTGGTTTCTTCTTCAAAGTTTTGACAAAATTCTGCAAGGGTGATCACTAAGTCAAGGAGATAGTCGAATGGAAAAAGCCACAATTGGAAATATTTGCCAAACATGGAGGTCTACCTTCAAGCATAAGGAACAACTTCTTGGCAAGGCCACTCAGGAAGGCCTCCAGTTCAGTTTTCTTCTCAGTCAATTTGCTGACTTGGTCGGTCAGGGCAGCTTTGTCAGTTTTCAGTCGACTGACCTCCTTGTTGGCAATCCCAAGAGCAGCTTTCAGATTGGTATTGTCTTGTTCGAGCTTGGTGACTGAAGCTAACTTCTCGTCAGCAAGCTTGATCTTCTCAGCTAGCTCAAGGTCTTTCTTCTGCTGGGCCTCCCTTACCTTACCTGCAAGTTACAGCAAGATCAGATGCTGAAACAAGCAAGGGGAAAAGCAGTCGTCAGGGTCTCACCAAACATACCTTCGGTTTCCTCCTTTGCCTTTGTCAGCTTCTCCTGAACCAGCTTCAAGCTCAGCTCGACTTGAGTATGTTTTTGTTCCAGCTCTGAGTAGCGAGCCACAAGATCACAGGAGTTCTGTGAAGAACCAATCGACTAAATGTCAAATATAATTCACTTCCGAGTGAAAAAGGGATAAACACACGTTTCTAAGACTACAGCCAAATACAAGCATTCGACCGTAGTCTCGGGGACTACACCCAGTGGGTGCACTCAGCGTGCCCCCACTAATCCTGTTGAAGACAAAGTCGACCAGTCGACCTCAAAAAAAAAAAGAGAGATGCATTCTCTAAGACTGTGATCAACTGCAAGCAGTCGACCACAGTCTCGGGGACTACACCCAGTGGGTGCACTCAGCGTGCCCCCACCGGTTTGTGAAATCCAGTCGACATAGTCGACTGAAAGAAAAATTGACGTCATAAAGCCTAAAGCCGACTGCCAGCAGTCGACCTTAGCCTTGGGGACTACACCCAGTGGGTGCACTCAGCGTGCCCCCACCGGTTTGTGAAGTCCAGTCGACCAGTCGACTGACAGAAAGATTGACATCATAAAGCCTAAGGCCGACTGCCAGCAGTCGACCTTAGCCTTGGGGACTACACCCAGCGGGTGCACTCAGTGTGCCCCCGCTAACACGGAGTTTATTCGACACACCCAGTGGGTGACTAATATAAATTCCGGAAAAGAAAAGTTTTTGGTAGCATATCCAACAGAACAAACAGCGGTCGACTGACCTGGACATTGCTTTGGAGGGCAGAACTGGCGTCATAAGCTGCCTGGCTCGCGTCCCGGATGGTCTTCAGCTGCTCCATCATGAGTCCCGCCTGGCGTATTGCCTCCTTCGCTGCGCCAGCTTGGTCCTCTGGGACGTGGTGCGTCGTAAAGAGGGAGGGCTGCTGAGCACTCGTCAGTGGATTTGCGAAGGACACCGTGTGTCGAGTGGTGTTCCCTTCCTCCACAGTCAGAATCTCAGGCGCCGTCACATCCTGAGGTACCTTACTGGCGGACGCTTTCCGACTCCTCCTGCGTGTCAGTGGTTCTTCATCCTCGTCGTCGTCAGGGAGATTGATAACAGTGTTGGGTGGAGCTGCGGAGAAGGATCAGGATCAGAGATCGCGAGTCAGTCGACTAAGAACGGTGTTAAGAACACAGTACCTGGATTCGAAGTTGCTGCATCCTCCATCTCATGGTCATCAGCCCGGGCCGAGGTCTCAGAAGTAGCAGCACTGCAACTCCAAAGGATCGGTCGACTAACTTCAGTGTCGACCAGAGATAAAGTTCGCACAGAATAAGAAAATATGAGCAGCACAATTACCCTGATATGGTGGGGATGGACACCTTCATCTTCGGCAGGAGCTTGGTCGGCTTTGGCGGAGCCTCCCTAGGCTGCTTCGGCGCCTTTTCAGTCGGCGCTGGAGAAGTGGTCCTAGGGCGCTTGGTCGACTGCGTCGCAACCCCCTTGCCACATTCAGTCGAAGGGTCGTGGACGAGCTTCGACCGCCTTTCCGAGCGTGGTGGCACGACCTCCTCCTCTTCCTCCTCGTCTTCGGCGTCATCATCATCGCCGTCGTCATCATCATCGTCGTCATCGTCCCCTGCAACGTCCGAGTCCCATTCCTCCTCGCCCTGGCTCTCGCTCCCACTCGCCTCACCCTCCTCAGTCGGAGTTTGTGCCCCATTGGGCATCGAGTACAGCTCGGTGAGGGCCTAGCAGATATCAAGACAATGATCAGTCGACCAGTCGGCAGAGTAAACAGAGATGAATGCGACAAGAATGCAGTGGAGAGCAGGGCAAGTGTACCTTATTTGGATCACTGTTGTGGTCGAGTGGAGGAATCCTTCTGGCTCCGCGTGGGTTGTCCTTGTTTCCGGTGACGGCTACCATCCATCTTTCCAGAGTGACATCGTCGACTGCTTCTGGATGGACTCTAGTCTCATCTTCGGTCCCACAGTACAACCACATGCAGTGGCTCCGGAACTGGAGAGGCTGGATGCGACGCCTGAGGAAAACCTCCAGGAGGTCCATGCCCGTCACTCCCTCCCGAACCAACTGCACCACGCGCTCCATCAACATCTTCACATCAGCTTTCTCCTCCGGAACCAGCTTCGGAGGGGAAGGCTTGCTCACTCGGTCCATGGTGAACGGAGGGAGTCCACTCGACTGCCCTGGCGTCGACTGAACCTGGCAGTAGAACCAAGTCGACTGCCAGCCTCTGACGGACTCGGGAAAGGTCATGGGCGGGAAGGTGCTCTTATTCCTCACCTGAATCCCCAGGCCTCCGCACATTTGGACGACTCGGGTTCTCTCATCACCTGGGCTCGCCTTCTTCACGGTCTGAGATCGACATGTGAATATATGTTTGAACAAACCCCAGTGCAGTCGACAACCCAAGAAACCCTCACACATGGACACGAACGCGGCAAGATAGGCAATGGAGTTTGGGGTAAAGTGGTGGAGCTGCGCTCCGAAGAAGTTCAAAAAGCCACGAAAGAAAACACTCGGTGGCAAGGAAAACCCGCGATCAACATGAGTGGCCAAAAGCACACACTCACCCTCTTCTGGCTGGGGCTGCCACTCCTTCCCCGGAAGCCTCGCAGCTCCGTGGGGGATCAAGCCCTCGTTGGCCATGTCGAGGAGGTCATTCTCCGTGATGGTCGACTGGATCCAGTCTCCTTGGACCCAGCCCTTCGGCAGGCGGGATCTGGACGAGGACCCTCCGCGGCTGGTGGATCTTCCTTTCGCCTTCTCCGATGCCGACGCCTTCTTTGCGCGCTCCAGCGCCGCCGTCTTCTCCTTGGCCATGGTCGCCGGCGAGATGCGCAAAGGGAAGTGGTGCGGGGGCGAGAGCGAGCACGCTGAGCAGGGAGGAAGGAAGCAGAGAGAGGGGAAGAATGCTAAGGCGCAGCACAGAAATCCTCGCCGGGCACATTTATAAGGTCCCTTCCGAGTGGATGACAGGTGGGCCCGGGCGATCTAATCATATCTGGAACAGTTATGCAGGCGGGATACGTGGCGAAAAAGGCGGCGCGGAGATCGAGGCGTCCATGCCCCGTCCCATCCGAACGCCGCGGTCCGCCCCGCTTCGCGCGCGCCCCAAAATTTCGCATCCCGCGGAATCCGCGAGCAACAAATCAGTCTGTCAGGCGCGGTGTTTCCGGCGATCCGTCGCTCGGAGATCGTCGAAGCCTGAAAGATCACTCGACGCAAAAACAGAATGGATCAAGTTGACTGAAGGCAATTTGTTTCCTGTCGACAAAGGGATTCTTTGGTCCAGAACAGCGCACAACCGGAGCGCAAAGGTTAATCGGAAACGACATCAACTCCTTCTTCACTCGAAGCCTCGATCCATTCGGGGGCTAATGATGGGGTTGTGTACCCAGGGTAGGATCATGGACCTGATCCAAGTAACTTACCCTAGGACATCCTTAGAAGAGGTCGCCTTCCAGTCGACCAACGAGGATTCACTCGACTGGCCTGAAGGACTCGACCACGAAGACTCACTCGACCACCAGGAGGTCAAGAGGCACTCTGCACTGCAACGGCCTGTAATCAAGTAGACTTTATGATAGTAAAGGCACTTTATGTGGGGCGTTACCAGTAACGCCCCAGACTTAACTCACCTTAAACCCTCTCCTGCGTGGGCTGGCTAGGGTCCTGGCGCACTCTATATAAGCCACCCTCCTCCACAGGCAGAAGGGTTCGGCACCTTGTAATTCATACATTCATAATCCACTCGACCGCCTCCGGGCTCCGAGACGTAGGGCTGTTACTTCTTCCGAGAAGGGCCTGAACTCGTACATCCTTTGTGCTTACAACCTCTCCATAGCTAGGACCTTGCCTCTCCATACCTACCCCCCACTCTACTGTCAGGCTTAGAACCACGACACCCAGAGCCAAAGAGTGTTAGGAATCACGGAAGTCTTTCTGTCTGTGTGACCTAAAGACTTATTACACTTGAGGACTGTGTATCCTCCAGCCGGTTAGGCGTCTCGTTCTGAGCATCCAAGAGTCATTGTGGATTGCCGGGTGAACGGAGTCTGTGAAGGTTTGGAAGTCTACCTTGAAGACTTACCAGAGTGATTGGGCGAGGACTGGGTGTCCTTAGCTCAAGGGGAATAAGGTGACGACACGGTCTTCTGAGTTGAATCTCAGCCTCCCTAACCAGACGAACAGTTGTCACAGCAACTGGAACTGGTCCAACAAATCATGTGTCTTCAACAAGTGACTGGTTCTATCTCTTCCCTCCTTCACTTTGAGTTTGTCTTCATGAAGTCATTGCTTATCTGTCTTATCTGATTGACTTCATTTCTTGACTACTATTGTTGATTGGCTTCATACTATCTTCCATCCTGATCCTACTACCTAGCTGCTATTAGTCTTCGTACGATAACGCTATTGCATACTTGACTATGGCTTGCTTGTTGTAGTTTATCTTCCGCTGCATATCAATTAGGTTATTTCTATTGTTCGTCTTCGAAACTTCCATGTTTTGAAGACTTCCATAAAAATTGCCTATTCACCCCCCCCTCTAGTCGATAACTAGCACTTTCAATTGGTATCAGAGCGAGGTACTCCCTTGTTCTGTGTGATTCGGTTTAACCACCTGGAGTTTAGCTATGTCGACTGCAGGGATAATCAAAGTCTCCGCTGCTTGCCTCGTGTTCGATGTAACAGAATATCCCTACTGGAAGAATAAGATGCGCATGCATCTTGAAGCCATTGATGTCGACCTCTGGTATGTCATCAAGAACGGCGTTCCAAAGACCGGTGAAGGTGTCACCCCTGCTGATGTCAAGAAGTTCATTCAACTGGACTCGACTGCAAAGAACATCATCTGTGGTCATCTGACCAAAGGACAGTATGGCCGTGTGAGTGCTCTAGAAACGTCAAATTAGTCTGGGACTGGCTATCCAAGGTCAATGAAGGCGTATCTACTCAGAGAGACCAGAGAATCAGTGTTCTTCGCAATCTCTTCAACCGCTTCAAGAGAAATGACAATGAAAATGTCCAGCTCACGTTTGATCGCCTCACCGACATCACAAATGAGCTTTAGGCTCTCAGCACCACTGAGATCACCAAGCATGAAATTGTCAAGACGCTGCTGAGATCCCTTGACAGCTCCTTTGACACCCTTGCCCTCATGATACAAGAACGTCCTGACTTCAAGACTCTCGATCCGTCTGATATACTTGAAAGGCTCAACACACATGAGTTCCAGCTTTCTGAGAAAAGAAATATCTATGGCCCCAACTATGGCCGTACTCGTGCCTTGAAGGCAAAAGTCGTTTCCTCATCTGAAGAAGAAGAATCTGACTGTGGTTCAGATGATCCTGAAAATATTGGAAGGGAACTTGCTATGCTTGTGAAGAAGTTCCAGAAATTCACCAAGAAGAAGGGCTTCAGAAAGTCTTCACGATCCAGTTCAAGAAATGATGAAGCTTCCACTCAAGACAACAAGAAGAGAACATGTCACAAGTGTAAGAAGCCTGGGCACTACATCTCTGAATGTCCTTAGTGGGAAAACGAGAAGAAGAAGAAGAAGAGCAAGGGTTATGACTCCGATGACAAGAAGAAGAAGAAATCTTCGAAGTCCTCTTCCAAGTCCTCATCAAGGTCTTCATCTCACAAGAAGAGCTCATCTGGCAAGGCTCATGCTTTTGTTGGCAAGGAAATGGATTCAGAGGAGGAGTCTGCTTCTGAGGAGGCAGAGGTGGAATCTGAAGCTGAATCCGACTCTGGCGTTGCAAGTCTGGCTCTAGCCACTGCCTATGTTGCCAAGTCTATCTTCAACACTGAAGACATAGACTCCCACACCAACGCTGATGATGACAACGACGATCCAGCTCCCACCTTCTGCTTCATGGCACGCGGTGCCAAGGTAAAATCACGCGATGCTTACTTTCAAACATCAAGTGAAGATGACTCTGATTGTGAATCTAAACCCAGCTACAAAACACTTGCTAAAATTGCTACTGAACAACAAAAGGCTATGGAATATACTCAAAAACTGTTAGACAAAAGCGATGACCTGTTGGACGCGGAAATGACACGTACACAGTCCTTAGTTGAAGACATAAAAAATCTTCATGCTAAGTATCAAGAACTTGAAAATCTTCATGAGACGCTCTCAACCTCTAATGAAAAGCTCTCCTATGATTATCTTCAAAGGAAGCAAGACCTTGAGAAATTGAAAGCGGCTCATGAAGATCTTCAAAAGGAAAATATGTCACTTCGCGCTCAACAGATCAGTCCCACTCAGGAAGGATTTGAACCACCTTGCTTAAAATGCATTGAGCGTGATAACGCTGCCTCTATTGCTGAATCTTCCACTGCTGCTATTGTTGCTCTGTCTTCAACTACTGATGTGGTAACTAACCCCTCTATGGAGGATACCACTGCTATTGCTGATGAAAATGCTAGGTTGAAGATATTGCTTGAAACAGGGATGTACAAAAGTTTGAAGGGACATCAGACACTCTGTGATGTCCTCAAAAAGCAGATTCTGAACCAAAACCCTAGGAAAGAGGGTGTTGGGTTCGAGAGGAAAATGAATGTTGATGGTTCCTACTGGAAGCCTGAGCAGTATCCCAAAACCACATGGGTTGCTGCAAAGGAACCTTCAGTGGATCCATCTACTTTATCTAGCTTTACCTGTGCTAATCCTATTATCATTGATGAATCCTTTGATGCAAAATATAAACTGTTCAAAAATCAGAATGGTGAAGTGTTTGACAGGTTTATTGGTACTAACTGCAGGAATGGACCGCCAATGAAGAAGATCTAGGTTCCCAAAAGCTGTCTTGAAAATCTTCCCGTGAATGTTGTCATGACACCACCCGTGAAGAAGACAAACCCCGGACCAAAGGCGTCACATGGTCCAACGGCTTCATACGGAAACAGGACTCACTCGAGTCACCCTAACGCCAATGTTTTGCAGGGAAATCATACTCAAACTTATGAATATGAGCGTGTGTCTTCAAACCGCTACGTTCATAATACTAAGAACTTTTCTGCTTATTCATATGAGTATCATTCATCTCCTGCAAGGCTATTTGCTAGGGCTCCAAAGTCGAAATTCTCAAATGCTGCACTTAGACTCATTGCTTCTAAGCCACCCCTGAAGATGTGGGTGGTGAAGAAGAACTAACTCTCTTTTGCAGAAAATGGTCTCCAGCCAGCAATCAATGGCATCCGATATTATTGCTGGGGACCTAAAACACAAAGGGACGCATGATAAAATAACTTAATATGTATTCCAAATTTGAATCGCTTACCTGTCATACTGTGTGCTGACTTTCATCTATGCTGTGATAATCCAAGTATGCATCAAATGCTTATGCTTCACAACATACATTGTGAAGCCTATCCCTCTAACTGCACTATAGGGTACACCAAAAGCTTCAGAATGGATTATTGACAGCGGATGCACTAATCATATGAGTGGTGATCAAAGTCTTCTCATGGACTCAACCTTACGTCCATCCGACAAGAGTCAAATCACATTTGCTGACACTGGTAAAGGCAAGGTATTGGGTCTAGGTAGAGTTGCAATCTCAAAGGATCAACACATGGATAAAGTGATGCTTGTTGAATCCCTTGGATTCAACTTAATGTCTGTCTCAATGCTTTGTGACTTAAACATGATTGTGATATTCGGAAAATATCATTGCCTTGTACTAATGGAATCTGACAAATCTCTAGTCTTTGAAGGGTATAGGAAAGGTGATCTATACATGGTAGATTTCTCAGCAGGTCCAAAACTTGTCGTATGTCTTCTTGCAAAAGCTTCAGAATGCTGGCTCTAGCATCGAAGGTTGGGGCATGCAGGCATGAGGAACTGGCACACTCTCATCAAGAAGAAGCATGTCATAGGCATCGAAGGTGTCAAGTTCAAGAAAGATCATCTGTGTGGTGCCTGCGAAGCTGGAAAGATGACAAGGGCCAAGCATCCATCGAAGACAATCATGACGACATCTCAACCCTTTGAGTTGTTGCACATGGACTTATTTGGCCCTACTCACTACTCCACCCTCACAACAACTGCGTGTCTCTATGGCTTCGTCATTGTTGATGACTACTCAAGATACACATGGGTGCACATAATTCTCTACAAGACTGAAGTACAAGATGTCTTCAGACGATTCGACAATCGAGCAATGAACAACTATGGCGTCAAGATCAAGCATATCAGAAGTGATAACGACACTGAATTCAAGAACACCGGCCTTGATCTTTATTTGGATACAATGGGAATCGCTCATGAATTTTCTGCTCCATACACACCACAGCAAAATGGTATTGTTGAGCGCAAGAACAGAACCCTTATTGAGATGGCTCGAACAATGCTCGATGAGTACAAGACACCAAGAAAGTTCTGGCCTGAAGCCATTGATACAGCTTGTCACATCATCAACCGTGTCTACATCCATAAGCTTCTGGGTAAAACATCCTATGAACTCCTCACTGGCAAGAAGCCAATTGTCAGCTACTTCAGAGTCTTTGGTGCTAGGTGCTGGATCAAGGATCCCCATCACAAGTCAAAATTTGAACCCAAAGCTCACGAAGGCTTCATGCTTGGCTCTGGAAAGGATTCACACTCTTACAGAGTCTTCAACCTCTTCCACTACAAAATCGTTGAAACAGTGGATGTGCGATTTGATGAAACCAATGGTTCACAACGAGAGCTCCTGCCAAGCACACTTGATGAAGCTCCTTCCAGTGAATCTATCAAGCTAATGGGAACTGGTGAAATCATGCCTCTGAAGCACAGCCTGAAGAGGAACTTATCATCTCTGCACCAAACCAACCTGAAGACAATGCTTAGTCCGAAGACAATCCTCCCAATGATGACAATGATCAACATGAGCAAGGGCTTCGTCCAGTTCATCCTCGTGTTGCAAATGAAGTACAAATCGAGAAGATAATTGATAGCATCAATGCGCCTGGTCCGCTTACTCGATCAAGAGCAACACAGCTAGCAAATTTCTGTGGGCATTTTTCATTTGTATCAATATCTGAACCCAAGAAAGTTGCTGAAGCTTTTATGGAACCTGAATGGATTCAAGCCATGCAAGAAGAACTTCAATAGTTCAAGCTGAATAATGTTTGGGAACTGGTCAAGCGCCCTGACCCTCGCAAGCATAACATTATTGGAACAAAGTGGATATATCGAAACAAGCAAGATGAGCATGGTCAAGTCATCAGAAACAAAGCACGTCTTGTGGCTCAAGGATATACTCAAGTTGAAGGAATTGACTTCGATGAAACATTTGCTCCTGTTGCTAGGCTTGAAGCCATTCGCATACTGCTAGCCTATGCAAATCATCACAACATCTTGCTATATCAAATGGATGTAAAGAGTGCATTTCTCAATGGCAAGATTGAAGAAGAAGTGTATGTTGCACAACCACCTGGCTTTGAAGATCCAAAACATCCTGATATGGTGTACAAACTCAACAAAGCATTGTATGGCCTCAAACAAGCTCCTCGCGCTTGGTATGATACAATCAAAGACTCCTGAAGAGCAAAGGCTTCAAACCTGGATCCCTCGATCCCACACTCTTCACGAAGACATATGATGGTGAACTGTTTGTGTGCAAATATATGTGGATGACATAATCTTCGGTTGCACCAACCAGAAGTACAGTGATGAGTTTGGATATATGATGCAAGAGCAATATCAGATGTCCATGATGGGTGAGCTGAAGTTCTTCCTTGGTCTTCAAATCCGTCAACAAAGAAATGGCATCTTCATATCTCAAGAAAAATATCTCAAAGATTGCCTGAAGAAGTTCGGCATGCAAGATTGCAAAGGTTCCACGACGCCAATGCCAGCCAAACATCATCTTGGTCCCGACGACAATGGTAAAGAGTTCGATCAAAAGGTATACCGCTCCATGATTGGTTCTTTACATTACCTATGTGCATCTAGGCCAGATATTATGCTTAGTGTTTGCATGTGAGCTCGATTCCAAGCGGCACCAAAGGAATCGCATCACTTAGCAGTGAAGCGAATTCTTAGATATTTAGCTTACACCCCAACACTCGGATTATGGTATCCAAAGGGCTCAAGGTTTGATCTGGTTGGATTCTCGGATGCTGATTATGCTGGTGACAAGGTGGATCGCAAGTCTACGTCAGGCACATGTCATTTTCTTGGTCGATCACTTGTCTGTTGGTCTTCAAAGAAGCAAAACTGTGTGTCACTCTCAACTCCTGAATCTGAATACATTGCTGCTGGATCTTGTTGTGCTCAGCTTCTGTGGATGAAGCAAACTCTCAAGGACTATGGCATCAATCTGAAGCAAGTCCCTCTCTTCTGCGACAATGAAAGTGCCATCAAGATTGCCAAAAATCCAGTCCAGCACTCGAAGACAAAGCACATTGAAATTCGTCATCATTTTCTCAGAGATCATGTCATGAAGAAAGATATTGACATCATTCACATCAACACTGAAGAGCAACTGGCAGATATCTTCACAAAGCCCTTGGATGAGAAAAGGTTTTGCAAGTTACGGTGTGAGCTAAATATCTTGGAATCCTCGAATGTCCTGTGATCAGGCACACATCCTAACACTTATGCATGTAGATGACTTAGATGTGCAACACACAAAGAAATGTATATCTTCAATCAATGAAGACTTACACTCTGAGTGTGAATATATTAACATGGAATTTGACTTCGGAGCGCCACGATAATTGTGTGTCGTGTCTGGGTCTAATACTTCCTATACGGTGGGAAACGCCACCACCAAATTTCTCATTTTGAAGTGTTTCACTCATGGCGTTATTTTGCAAAGACTTCGCATTTGGTTTGTCTTCAGTTTCAATTTATCTTCGTGATTTTCTGCACTATGATGATTTGATTGCATATATATATACTAGTGTTCTGTCCTCTACAACATTCACTTATAGCTATGTCTTCACTATTCAATCTTTTGAACTAAGTGAATGTGATCGGAACCTAATCTCTCTATGCTTACTATCTCAAACTCTATCTGTCCAAATCATATGCATTCTATTGAAACTGTCGTATGTCTTCTCTGCATCCTTGACAGCAGAAGACACAGAGACAAAACATCAAGTCCTATTTAAATGAATCATCTTTATTGTCAATATCCGGAGAAGCCGGAACGAACATCCGACATACCTAGTGGGTGTGGGAACGTGGAACAATTCTAAATGTGTTGCATTCTTGCCACGTACCCCACGGATGTGAACAGACAGGGGCACCTGCGTAATTGCGCTGTGCTGCGCACCTACATATAAATATGTGTCCCCTGCGGTAAAGAAATCCTTCTTCCACCTCTCCACCTCCGTCAAAACCCTAGCGCCACCGCTAGCTCGCGACGACGCCGGCGACGAAGCGCTTAGCTGACGCAACTTCTCCGACGCCATCCTCACGCCGGCCGCGAACATCGTCCTCTCCGCCGTCGCCGTAGGTGTCCTCCATCGCCAAGTTAGGGCACGATGGACTGAACTTCTCGGTCTCCTATTCTTCCCATCTAGCAGTTCTTCGTGCGGTAATTATAACTCTATTTTTACCACCTTTTTGATCTTCAAGATTCATCCTGTTTACCAAAAGTAGTTTCTACCTATTCAATGTTAAATCGATTCTGTCTGCATCTCTTAATGCCTAGTATATTCACTTAGATTTCCTATCTAGTTTGATTCCTCACTTGTACTTATTCACGAATTGGTACAAATCTGGAACCAACTCACCTAAGTGAATGTCTTCGCATCATGAGGTCAATGTCTTCAAACTGATTTATCTTCAAAATCTTCTGAGAATGCATATGACCTCGTCCCCTTTCCTCGCATCTCTAATGCTGTCATAGGTACATGTCCGTGGGAGAATCTCTAGGTTCTCATAGTCTACATTCGTTTGCAGAATACTTACAGCATCATATCAATTCTCCTGAAGCCAGTTCCTGCTTGACCAGCAAGCGTAAATCTCTGAAGCCTTTGAGCATATTGAAACCGTTCAATTTGAAGTTCATGGCTGCAGAGAAATCAGTCAGGAAGGGTGGCAGACAGCGTCGTGGGGGAACTTCTAGGGATCTGCCTGATGATCTTGCAGATATATACGAAACAGATCCTGAAGAAGATTACAATCAATGCAAGACTCGAATCCAATGGATTCGACGCTATTGGGCTGAACAGTGGTACAAGTACAAGTTCGTCACCCAGGAGTACGCAGAGAAGTATGCTATCAAGAGTCCTTGGGGCGATATTCTCTATCGAGGCCTTCCCCCCAAGAACAGAGCTGAAGCCATTGAGCAAAAATTCTATCCGTGCATGGTCCGTGGACCACAGCCTGAAGAAGCTGACCCATCATCATTGCTCTGGTGTCGTGACGACAATCTCTTCAAGCGCAACTTCCAGTTTGCTATGTCTTCAGCAAAGGAAAACAAGAAGTTATGGGGATTAGACTTCAATCCTGGTCCCTCTGCTCCCCGTGAGGATGGAACACGTGAAGCTGAAGAGAATAGAATTGGCCCCTTTGCCAACCTTGATGGTCTCATCTCCTACGTCTTGGTTCAGGGTGCCAAAGTGGATCATCCCAACAATGATGCTGATTCTGATGAAGCCCCTGCTCCTACTCCAAGGCCGAAGAAGCCAAAGAAGGTTAAGGTTTCATCATCAGCCGCACCTCCAAAAGCTTCTCATGTGAAGCCATTGGCCACTGCACCTCCTGAAGCCAGTATGCAGTCTGAAGATCAATCTCGTATCTCCAAGAAGACGGAGAAGAAAAAGCAACTTGTCAGGCGTACTGATCAAGCTCTGACTCCTGCTGCTATTCTGCGTGAAGAACCCATTGATTTATCAAGTGATGAAGATCTTGCGGATGATGCTCTTGAGCAGCTGATAAAGAGCAAGGAAAAGCAGAAATCTTCAGCAATTTGCCTCTCTTTGATGTGGCCATCATCCACAATTTCATTGATGAGTGGTTCGACACCCCAAATGTCAGCTTTGAAGATTTACAGCTTCCCATTGGCCTCAGCGTCTCTTTCAATGGCGCCATTGCTTTTGAGCTGGCTCTCGCTCAGCGAATCGTTGAGCTCAAGAACAAGATTGATTATGAAAAGGCTCAATTCAAGAAGCATGTGGCCAAGCTGAGTGTTCAAGACGTCAGGAACTTCAAGGTCATGCTGCATGAGCTTAAAGAAGCTTTTCTGAAGAAGCGCCAAGAAGCTCAAGGCTCTCGTGAGCGCATGAAGAGTTTGGCTGATAAGTGTGTGCTTGCCTACAATGAGGCTGAGAAGCGCAAGTCACTTGGCCGTCCTGGCATTGACCCCAGGATGGCAGCAAAGAAAAAGAAGAAGCTTCCCGCTGATCAGCCTGCGCCTTCATGCCAAGAAGCTCCACGCATTATCTTCCCAAGTAGCATGACTGGTTCGAAGCCAAAGGTCACCACAACTGCTTCAGAACAGAAGAAGACGAGGGCTGCAGAGGCTGAAGCCAGAAAGAGGAAGAATACCGAAGCCTCTGATGCCGCTCCCTCCAAGAAAAAGCGCAAGACCAAGAAGAATCGGGCTGCTCCCACAGAGCCCCTTTTTGTTGAACCCATCTCTGTGATTCATCTTGCATCTGCATCCCAAGAACTTCACATGACTGTTCATGAGCCTGCTTCCACAGAGACTCCTGAAGCTGAAGATATACCAGCAGTTGAACCCACCGCTGCTGAAGACATTGGTCATCATGACAATGTTGAAGATGATGAAGTTCTTCCTCAGATCGAATACAATGTGGTATCATCGCCTGTTCATACGAACAGCGAACTCATCAGCATTGGTCGTCCTCTGACGCCAATTGCACAGGATGATTCATGGGTTGATCGCCCGCAAGAACAAGACTCCCCCAACAACAACAAGTCACAACATCCGTACAAGCTGAAGAGGATGAGGGCCTGCCCACTCCATCTCCAAAAGCGTCGCCTGTACTCCAAAGGCTTCGCAAAGGACCAAGGCCTCAAGCTCCTCTTCCGAGCGTTCTAGAAGGAGAAATGCATCATCAACCTATTGCACGTCAAGTGTTTTCAGAAGCCACTCCTGCTGTGAATGTCTCTGCGTCTGAAGCACTAGCTGCTGAAGACAATCCGGCTGCACCAGCCGATGAAGAACGTCAAGAAGAACGTGTCTCTACTCCCCCCATTCCTGAAGAAATAGTTCATGAGGTGAACGTGTCAATGCCTGACCCTCCAGCTCCTCAAGTGGAGGTTGAAAATCCTGAAGCTGCCACAACCAACGCAAGTGAAGCCGATGACATTGTCATGGCTGAAGCTAATGTGGAGCTTGCAACAACCAGTGTGCCTGAAGCTAATGCGGCCACTGCACCTGAAGCTAGTGAGGCTACTGCTCCTGAAGCACCTGTTGTGCAACCTGAAGCCTCAGCTGCTGCCACTGCTCCTGTTCCAGCCCCAAGGCCCTATACAATTGAGCAAGCATATAACCACGGAGAGCTAACAACAGTCAGATGGCCCGTTCTAGTCCCTCCACCTAATGTCTCTGGTCCTCAATTTGACTATCACATTGAGCATAGGCCTCAAGTCCAGAAGCCCAAGCCAAGACTGCCAAGATTTCCTGGTGCTACCACCACTGTCGGGTCCTTCAATGCAAATAGCTTCAAGAGCCACAACACATTCTTTGATAGCTCGAAGAACCCCTACACGAAGCCAAGAATTGCATTAGATCGGTTCTGGAGTCATCAGCAGCGAAGCTATTACTCCTGTGTTCTGTATGATCAAGGGCGCATCTTCCCTCATATGCGCCTCGACACTGAAGCCATTACTGGACTACCCTGCTTACAAGAAGCACTTGACTGCTTTCGTGATGCTGGGCTGCTCAGTTTTGTCACAGATAAAGAACACTGGAATGAAGAACTATTGCTTCAATTCTATGCCACACTGCACATTCGCGGCTACAACAGAGATACGAAGACTTGGGTTCTCGAGTGGATGACCGGAAACGTTCATCATGAAGCCAAAGCTATGGATATCATCGAGCTTACAGGCCTGTCCACTCCCGGAGAACTCTATGAACCTGGCTGTCAACATCATTGCAATGCCCTGGAAAGCATCTTTCATAGGCCTGAACCCAATATGAGTCAGATGCTGAGCATGATGAAGCCTTTGCCCCGTGATGCTGAATATCCAACAGAGTTCTTTGTTGAAGACCTTGAGTATCTGCCACGCACCATATATCACATCATCAGGCGGACTCTATGGCCTATCAAAGGACATTCATCAGCGGCAAAGCTTGAAGGAGCTATGAAGACATTGGTCTTCTACATTTTCAATGGCATCAGCTTCAATGCACAAGATTTATTCATCAGACAACTTGCTGCCTCCGGCTCTGATCTCTTTGGTCTGAAGTTTTATGCTCCATGGGTCATGCGCCTCATAAAGCGACACTCTACTGTCAACTATCAACCTTCTGCTCGCAATCATGTGATTTTTCTACCTGAGGTTGATATGTCAGTTGAAGCTATATATCCTGACCCTACCAAGAAGCCTCTTTGTCTTCAGAATGCCGAGCACCAAAGCTTCACTCAACCCATTGAAGGTGTTCAAGCAGCTACACGAATCTATCCATTGGCTGGAAATACTCGTCTGCCTCATCGAGCACCTACTGAAGCCACTGAAAGCACCATTGCCCAAAGGCCTCGAAAGCATTCTCGCGTTCTCAATGATCGAGAACTTCTTGTGGCCCTTCATCAGAAACAGGATAAACATCACTTTTGGCTCAAGAGACAGATGCAAAGCCTCTTGGTGGATGCCAATCGCATTCGCAACCTTGCCACCAAGAATGCCTTTGTTGCTCATGAAACTTGCCGGCGGTCATGGAAGAGTTTGACCCTGCTTAGTGCTGAAGCAGATCTTCAAGACGATGGCTTCAATGAAAGATTTCAGTTTGACTCCACTCCTCCATGGAATGCTGTCCTACGAAGAACTCCATCTCTTGAAGACTCTGAGTATTCTTCCTCCGCGGCAACGGTAAATGCCAGAGTGATCGATGATGAAGATGATGCTACTTCACCACCTCCTACTACTACTGCGCGCATCGACACTGCACCAAGTTCATCTGCACCGCCACCCAACAACGACAACCCTGCTGCTTCACCTACCCTACTCATCATGAAGACGAGTAGATGCTCTATGTCTTCAAACCTTTTTGGTCATTACTGACAAAAGGGGGAGAAGCGTATGAGTTGATAGTCTTCAAGCGGGTTCAAATGGGCGGTTGCGTTATATTTTTGCCTAGTGTTTACAATTCTTGCATTTGATACACTTCGTTCTTTGAGTTGTAACACTTAAACTTGATGGTCGTCTGCTACTTATTTGCATTTCCACGTGCGATGATAACTTCCGCACCTAAATCATCCTGCAGACGTCCATTTTTCATTATGCATGTCATCCTATATGCTATATCATTTCATGCATGATGAATTATCTTCATAAGTTGAAGTGGATCTCCACAAGTACAACCTGCCATGTGCATTTGCATTCCAAAAGCAAAATTATTTATATGCACATCTTCAGGGGGAGCCCTTGCTACTTATGAAGACAAATTCCTATCCTTTACAATTTCACATACTTTATCCCCGTTGAAAACTTCAACCAGTTTGTCATCAATCACCAAAAAGGGGGAGATTGTAAGTGCATCTAGTGCCACCCCTAGTTGGTTTTGGAGTATTGACGACAAAGTTGGTTGAGGAACTAATGCGTTTGTGAGAATTGCAGGATAACGCAGGTAGTGTCCCTCATTGATTCGGTTTACCTACCGGAGATGACCCCTAAAAATGTATGAAGACATTGACGACAATGGTGGTATGAGAAGATATTCATATTGAAGACTATGACATGAGAAGACATTCGTGAAGACTATGGAGCACGAAGACTGTGTGGTTTCGTTTTTTCCTTTTCTTCTCTGTTGAGTCATAGGAAGCACCGTACTATTAAGTGGGGTCCAAGTGAACTAAGTCAGAGTGACTGAAGTGATGCTCAACCCAAATCCTATGTCTTCGAGCGAAGACAATGAGAGTAAATCTTATCCAGAGTTGGATGAGTCAGCTTTGCTTGTAGCCCAAGTAAAGTTGTCGTGTGTGTTTGAAATCTGACCGTTGGAACACGTGTCAGTTCCTTAGTGACCCAGGGTCATTTCGGACAAATCAGGTCGGGTTGCCTAGTGGCTATCAATAACCCACCCCCTACACCATAAATTGGTGGCTGCTCAGAGTTAATATACGGCTTTTGTCATTTGAGAGCAACCCACCTCGAAGCATTTGAGAGAGAGAAATCCTTGCGAGGACAAAGCCCAAATACCCAGAGCCAAAGAGTGTTAGGCATCACTGAAGTCTTTCTGTCTGTGTGACCTGAAGACTTATTACACTTGAGGACTGTGTATCCTTCAGCCGGTTAGGCATCTCGTTCTGAGCATCCAAGAGTCATTGTGGATTGCCGGGTGAACGGAGTCTGTGAAGGTTTGGAAGTCTACCTTGAAGACTTACCAGAGTGATTGGGCGAGGACTGGGTGTCCTTAGCTCAAGGGGAATAAGGTGAAGACACGGTCTTCTGAGTTGAATCTCAGTCTCCCTAACCAGACGTACAGTTGTCACAGCAACTGGAACTGGTCCAATAAATCCTGTGTCTTCAACAAGTGACTGGTTCTATCTCTTCCCTCCTTTACTTTGAGTTTGTCTTCATGAAGTCATTGCTTATCTGTCTAATCTGATTGACTTCATTGCTTGACTACTATTGTTGATTGGCTTCATACTATCTTCCATCCTGATCCTACTACCTAGCTTCTATTAGTCTTCGTACGATAACACTATTGCATACTTGACTATGGCTTGCTTGTTGTAGTTTATCTTCCGCTGCATATCAATTAGGTTATTTCTATTGTTCGTCTTTGAAACTTCCATGTTTTGAAGACTTTCATAAAAATCGCCTATTCACCCCCCCTCTAGTCGATAACTAGCACTTTCAATAGGCATCACGTCCGTGACAAGTAGACTGACTCCTGCCTGCATCTACTACTATAACTCCACACATCGACCGCTATCCAGCATGCATCTAGAGTATTAAGTTCATAAAGAACAGAGTAACGCATTAAGAAAGATGACATGATGTAGAGGGATAAACTCATGCAATATGATATAAACCCCATCTTTTTATCCTCGATGGCAACAATACAATACGTGCCTTGCTGCCCCTGCTGTCACTGGGAAAGGACACCGCAAGATTGAACCCAAAGCTAAGCACTTCCCCCATTGCAAGAAAGATCAATCTAGTAGGCCAAACCAAACTGATAATTCGAAGAGACTTGCAAAGATAACTTAATCACACATAAAAGAATTCAGAGCAGATTCAAATATTTCTCATAGATAAACTTGATCATAAACCCACAATTCATCGGATCTCGACAAACACACCGCAAAAAGAGTTACATCGAATAGATCTCCAAGAAGATCGAGGAGAACATGGTATTGAGATCCAAAAAGAGAGAAGAAGCCATTTAGCTAATAACTATGGACCCGAAGGTCTGTGGTAAACTACTCACAACTCATCGGAGGGGCTATGGTGTTGATGTAGAAGCCCTCTATGGTCGATTCCCCCTCCGGCGGAGCGTCGGCGAAGGCTCCAAGATGGGATCTCACGGATACAAAAGGTCACGGTGGTGGAAATAGTTTTTCGTGGTCGCCTTTGATGTTCTCGGGGTACGTGGGTATATATAGGAGGAAGAAGTAGGTCGGTGGCCGCCCGAGGGGCCCACGAGATAGGGGGCGCGCCCTGTAGGGGTGGGCGCGCCCTCCACCCTCGTGGCCGCCTCGGCTGCTTCTTGACTTGCACTCTAAGTCCTCTGGATCACGTTCGTTCCAAAAATCACGCTCCCGAAGGTTTCATTCCGTTTGGACTCTGTCTGATATTCCTTTTCTTCGAAACACTGAAATAGGCAAAAAACAGCAATACGGGCTGGGCCTCCGGTTAGTAGGTTACTCCCAAAAATGATATAAATGTGTAAAGTAAAGCCCATAAACATCGAAGACGGGTAATATAATAGCATGGAACAATCAAAAATTACAGATACGTTGGAGACGTATCAAGCATCCCCAAGCTTAATTCCTGCTCGTCCTCGAGTAGGTAAATGATAAAAATAGAATTTCTGATGTGGAATGCTACCTAGCATAATTCTCAATGTAATTTTCTTTATTGTGGCTTGAATGTTCAGATCCAAATGATTCAAAATAAAAGTTCATATTGACATAAGAAATAATAATACTTCAAGCATACTAATCAAAGCAATCATGTCTTCTCAAAATAACATGGCTAAAGAAAGTTATCCCTGCAAAATCATATAGTTTGGCTGTTGCTCTATCTTCATCACACAAAGTATTTCATCATGCACAACCCCGATGACAAGCCAAGCAATTGTTTCATACTTTAGCAATCTCAAACTTTTTCAACTTTCACGCAATACATGAGCGCGAGCCATGGACATAACACTATATGTGGAATAGAATGGTTGTTGTGGAGAAGACAAAAAAGGAGAAGATAGTCTCACATCAACTAGGCGTATCAACAGGCTATGGAGATGCCCATTAATAGATATCAATGTGCATGAGTAGGGACTGCCATGCAACGGATGCACTAGAGCTATAAATGTATGAAAGCTCAACAAAAGAAACTAAGTGGGTGTGCATCCAACTCGCTTGCTCACGAAGACCTAGGGCATTTTGAGGAAGCCCATCATTGGAATATACAAGACAAGTTCTATAATGAAAAATTCCCACTAGTATATGAAAGTGACAACATAGGAGACTCTCTATCATGAAGATCATGGTGCTACTTTGAAGCACAAGTGTGGTAAAGAGGATAGTAGCATTGTCCCTTCTCTCTTTTTCTCTCTTTTTTCTTTTTTCTTTTTTCGCTTTTTTTCTTTTTTCTCTTTTTTTGGGCCTTTTTTTGGCCTTTCTCTTTTTTTTTAATATAAAGTTCAAAGTCTCATCCCTACTTGTGGGGGAATCATAGTCTCCATCATCCTTTCCTCACTGGGACAATGCTCTAATAATGAGGATCAATACACTTTTATTTAGTTACAACTCAAGATTACAACTCAATACTTAGAATAAGATATGACACTATATGAATGCCTCCGGCGGTGTACCGGGATATGCAATGAATCAAGAGTGACGTGCATGAAAACTATGAAGGTGGCCTTGCCACAAATACAATGTCAACTACATAATCATGCAAAGAGCAATATGATAATGATGATGCGTGTCATATAAATGGAATGGTGGAAAGTTGCATGGCAATATATCTCGGAATGGCTTTGGAAATGCCATAATAGGTAGGTATGGTGGCTGTTTTGAGGAAGGTATATGGTGGGTGTATGGTACCAGCGAAAGTTGCGCGGCACAAGAGAGGCTAGAAATGGTGGAAGGCTGAGAGTGCGTATAATCCATCGACTCAACATTAGTCAAAAAGAACTCATGTACTTATTGCAAAAATCTACAAGTCATTGAAAACAAAGTACTACGCGCATGCTCCTAGGGGGATAGATTGGTAGGAAAAGACCATCCCTCGTCCCCGACCGTCACTCATAAGGAAGACAGTCAATAAATAAAATTGTGCTCCAACTTCATCACAAAGCAGTTCACCATACATGCATGCTACGGAAATCACAAGCTTCAACACATGTATTCTTTAAATTCATAATCACCCAACTAGCATGACTCTAATATTACCACCTCTAATATCTCAAAACAATTATCAAGTATCAAATTGATCATAGCATCCAATTCACTTTCTATGATAGTTTTTATTATACCCAACTTGGATGCCTACCATTCTAGTACCAATTTTATAACCATAGCAAATACCATGTTGTTCTAAGAGACACTCAAAATAATATAAGTGAAGCATGAGAGATCAACAATTTCTTCAAAATTAAGCCACTGCCGTGCTCCAAAAGCTATAAGTGAAGCAGTAGAGCAAAAACTATCAAGCTCAAAAGATATAAGTGAAGCACACATCGTATTCTAATAAATTCTAATCAAGTGGGCTTCTCCCAAAAGGTGTGTACAACAAGTATGATTGTGGTAAACTAAAAATCAAAAACTAATATCATACACGACGCTCCAAGCAAAACACATATTATGTGGCAAATAAAAATATAGCTCCAAGTAAAGTTACCAATGAACGAAGACGAAAGAGGGGATGCCTTCCGGGGGCATCCCCAAGCTTAGGCTTTTGGCTATTCTTGAATATCTTGGGGTGCCATGGGCATCCCCAAGCTTAGGCTCTTGCCACTCCTTATTCCATAGTCCATCAAATCTTTACCCAAAACTTGAAAACTTCACAACACAAAACTCAACAGGAAATCTCATAAGCTCCGTTAGTGAAAGAAAGCAAAACCACCACATAAGTTACTATAATGAACTAATTCTTTAATTATTTTGGTGTTAAACCTACTGTATTTCAAGTTCTCTATGGTTCATACCACTTAATACTATCCATAGATGCATCAAAATAAGCAAACAACACACGAAAAACAGAATCTGTCAAAAACAGAACAGTCTGTAGCAATCTGTAACCCTCGAATACTTCTGGAACTCTAAAAATCCTACCAAAATAGCAAGTCCTGGGAAATTTGTCTATTGATCTACAGCAAAAATAATCAACGCAAAAACACGTTTCTATGAATTAAAAAAACTAATTTCATGCACGCAAAGTTTCTGTTTTTCAGCAGAATCAAATTAACTATCACCATAGGTTATCCTATAGGTTCTACTTGGCACAAACACTAATTAAAACATAAAAACACATCTAAACAGAAGGTAGATGCAAAATTTATTACTAAACAGAAACAAAAAACACAAATAAAATTGGATTGCCTCCCAACTAGCGATATCGTTTAACGCCCCTAGCTAGGCATAAAAGCGAGGATAGATCTAAGTAGTGCCATCTTTGGCACTCAATTCATAAGTAGCTCGCATGATAGATTCATAAGGTAATTTAACTTTCTTTCTTGGAAAGTGCTTCATGCCTTTCCTTAATGGAAATTGTAATCTAATATTCCCTTCCTTCATATCAATAATCGCGCCAATCGTTCTTAAGGAAAGGTCTACCAAGAATAATAGGGCAAGAAAGATTGCAATCTATATCAAGAACGATAAAATCTACGGGCACCAAATTTCTATTTGCAACAATGAGAACATCATTGATCCTTCCCATTGGCTTTTTAATGGTGGAATCCGCAAGGTGCAAATTTAAAGAACAATCATCAAGATCATGAAAACCTAGAATATCACATAAAGTTTTCGGAATCGTGGAAACACTAGCACCCAAATCACATAAAGCATAACACTCATGATCTTTAATTTTAATCTTTATAGTAGTTTCCCACTCATCATTAAGTTTTCTAGGTATAGAAACTTCCAAATTAAGTTTTTCATCAAAAGATTGCATCAAGGCATCAACGATATGTTTGGTAAAAGCTTTATTTTGACTATAAGCATGAGGAGAATTCACAACGGATTGCAACAAGAAAATACAACCTTATAAAGAAAAATTATCATAATTAAATTCCTTGAAATCCAAGATAGTGGGTTCAATGCTATTTAAAGTCTTGACCTCTCCAATCCCACTTTTACCAAATTTAGCATCAAGATCTAAAAACTCCGAATTATTGGGACGCCTTTTAACTAAAGTTGACTCATCTGCAGTCCCATCATTATTAAGATTCATATTGCAAAACAAAGATCTAATAGGGGACACATCAATAACTTTAAGATCTTCATCATTATTTTCATGGAAACTAGAAGAACACGCCTTTACAAAGCAATCTTTCTTAGCACGCAATCTAGCGGTTCTTTCCTTGCACTCATCAATGGAAATTCTCATTGCTTTGAGAGACTCATTGATATCATGCTTAGGAGGAGTAGATCTAAGTTTCAAAGAATCAATATCAAGTGAGAGTCTATCAACGTTCCTAGCCAAATCATCAACTTTGAGCAACTTTTCTTCAAGCAAGGCATTAAAATTCTTTTGAGAGATCATAAATTCTTTCACACTATTCTCAAAATCAGAGGGCATATTATTAAAATTATTGTAAGAATTATTGTAGGAATTTCCATAATTATTAGAGGAATTACTAGGGAACGGTCTAGGATTAAAGTTTCCTCTATAAGCATTTTTTCCAAAACTATTCCTACCAACAAAATTCACATCCATAGATTCGTTGTTATTCTCAATCAAAGTAAACAAAGGCATATCATTGGGATCAATAAGAGCACTCTTAGTAGCAAACAATTTCAATAGTTCATCCATCTTCCCACTCAAAACATTAATTTCTTCTATAGCATGCACTTTTTTACTAGTAGATCTTTCAGTGTGCCATTGAGAATAATTAGCCATAATATTATCAAGAAGTTTTGTAGCATCTCCTAAAGTGATTTCCATAAACGTGCCTCCCGCGGCCGAATCTAAAAGATTTCTAGAAGCAAAATTCAAGCCAGCATAAAAATTTTGTATGATCATCCATAAATTCAAACCATGAGTAGGGCAATTGCGAATCATCAATTTCATTCTTTCCCAAGATTGGGCAACATGCTCAAATCAAGTTGTTTAAAATTCATAACACTAGTAGAAAACAGGGCTTTCGTCCAGGCCAGTTTAGCCCATTAGTCCCGGTTCAATCCAGAACCGGGACCAATGGAGCTATTTGCCCCGGTTCGTGAGCCCAGGGGGCCGGCCGGGCCACGTGGGCCATTGGTCCCGGTTCGTCCGGACCTTTTGGTCCCGGTTGGTGGGACGAACCGGGACCAATGGTCCTGGCTCCTGGCCCACCACTATTGGTCCCGGTTGGAGGCATGAACCGGGACCAAAAGGGTTACCTTTAGTCCCGGTTCATGCCACCAACCAGGACCAATAGTGGTGCCTATATATAGCCCCTTGCGCAAGAGCAGAGCACACTGCTCTATTTTTTCTGGCCGAGGGGGAGAGGGCTTGGTGGTGCTCTAGCTCACCTCCTATGCACACAAGGTGTTCGATGGAATGCCTGAGCCACACTACTTAAGGTTTCTCCTCTCCAAGCTCGACCGCCAAGCTCCATTTTCCTCAATATTTATCTAGGTTTAGCGGTCCGTCACGCCCCGTCCCCGTCTTCACCGCCGTCGATCACCCGCGCCGATCTCATCGCCGGCACCACCGTGGTGAGCCTCTTGTTCTTATCTTCTTTCTGAAAGGAAAAATATTATTACTTGTTTGTTTAGATAGATACTTGTATTATTTTCTTACTTTTATTATTGCATCTTATATAGTGCGCCGATGGTTTTGGTATCCGCCCCCGTCGGCCCTCGTCCTGTCTATGATTCGGATGTGGTATATATTATCTTTTCATAACTATTGGTTCATTTATTGTTTATGAAAATTATGCCGACCAACGTGACATAGATTTTATTTATCTAGGAGGTTGTTGAACCGGAAATTCCAACCGACCCTATTGTTGAGAGGTTAAATTTAGTTGAAGAAGAAAACAATTTCTTGAAGGAAAAAATAAAAAAACTTAAGGAGGAGAAGATGATATTGGAGTTGCATGTTGTGGATGTCGTCGATGATCACAAGATCAAGATGGATGCAATGCGCTTGAAGATGAGAAAGATTAGAAAATATGCCATTCATACCGAGGCTTGGTATCATTATGCCGTTGGATCAGTTGTTACCTTGGTTGCGATTATGATCGCATTTGTTTTCGCATTGAAATGTTTTACATAGTTTCAATGTATGGTTTAATTAATTTAGATGCTCTGCAGAGCTTTATGTTGTTAGATGAGAACTATGTATCTACTTTGGTTTTTATGTGATGGTGAACTTCTATTAATTTGGTCACTTAATTATCTATTCATGATGTTCTGTAATGATTTTTGACACACTTAATTATATATAATGCACGCAGATGAACCGGCAATGGATGTAAGGTGACAGACACACCTCCGAGTACATTAAGGGCGTGCATGATTTTCTCGAAGTGGCTGAGGCAAACAAGCAGAATGGTTTTATGTGTTGTCCATGCCTTATATGTGGGAATACGAAGTCTTACTCTGACCGGAAAATCCTTCACACCCACCTGCTTTACAAGGGTTTCATGCCACACTATAATGTTTGGACGAGGCACGGAGAAATAGGGGTTATGATGGAAGACGGCGAGGAAGAAGAGTATGATGACAACTATGTGCCCCCTGAATACGGTGATGCTACTGAACATCAAGATGCACCAGACGATGTGCACGATGGTGCTGCAACGGGCGAAGCTGCTGAAGATCAAGAGGAACCAGACGATGTGCCCGATGATGATAATCTCCGCCGGGTCATTGTCGATGCAAGGACACAATGCGAAAGTCAAAAGGAGAAGCTGAAGTTCGATCGCATGTTAGAGGATCACAAAAAGGGGTTGTACCCCAATTGCGAAGATGGAAACACAAAGCTCGGTACCGTACTCGAATTGCTGCAGTGGAAGGCAGAGAATGCTGTGCCTGATAAAGGATTTGAGAAGCTACTAAAAGTAATGAAGAAGAAGCTTCCAAAGGATAACGAATTGCCCGACAGTACATACGCAGCAAAGAAGGTCGTATGCCCTCTAGGATTGGAGGTTGAGAAGATACATGCATGCCCTAATGACTGCATCCTCTACCGTGGTGCCTACAAGGATCTGAACGCATGCCCGGTATGCGGTGCATTGCGGTATAAGATCAGACGAGATGACCTTGGTGATGTTGACGGCGAGCCTCCCAGGAAGAGGGTTCCTGCGAAGGTGATGTGGTATGCTCCTATAATACCACGGTTGAAATGTCTGTTCAGAAACGAAGAGCATGCCAAGTTGATGCGATGGCACAGTGAGGACCGTAAGAAAGACGGGAAGTTGAGAGCACCCGCTGACGGGTCGCAGTGGAGAAAAATTGAGAGAAAGTACTGGGATGAGTTTGCAAAGGACCCAAGGAACGTATGGTTTGCTTTAAGCGCAGATGGCATTAATCCTTTCGGGGAGCAGAGCAGCAATCACAGCACCTGGCCCGTGACTCTATGTATGTATAACCTTCCTTCTTGGATGTGCATGAAGCGGAAGTTCATTATGATGCCAGTTCTCATCCAAGGCCCTAAGCAACCCGGCAACGACATTGATGTGTACCTAAGGCCATTAGTTGAAGAACTTTTATAGCTGTGGAATGGAAACAGTGTACGTACGTGGGATGAGCACAAACAGGAGGAATTTAACCTAAAGGCGTTGCTGTTCGTGACCATCAACGATTGGCCCACTCTCAGTAACCTTTCAGGACAGACAAACAAGGGATACCACGCATGCACGCACTATTTACTTGACACCGATAGTATATACCTGGCAAGCTGCAGGAAGAATGTGTACCTGGGCCATCGTCGATTTCTTCCGACCAACCATCAATGTCGAAAGAAAGGCAAGCATTTCAAAGGCGAGGCAGATCACCGGAAGAAGCCCGCCATGCGTACCGGTGATCACGTACTTGCTATGGTCAATGATTTACACGTAATCTTTGGAAAGGGTCCCGGCGGACTAGCTGTTCCGAATGACACTGAGAATCACGCACCCATGTGGAAGAAGAAATCTATATTTTGGGACCTACCCTACTGGAAATACCTAGAGGTCCGCTCTTCGATCGACGTGATGCACGTGACGAAGAACCTTTGCATGAACCTGCTAGGCTTCTTGGGCGTGTATGGGAAGACAAAAGATACACCTGAGGCACGAGAGGACCTGCAACGCTTGCACGAAAAAGAGGGCATGCCTCCGAAGCAGTATGAAGGTCCTGCCAGCTACGCTCTTACGAAAGAAGAGAAAGAAATATTCTTTCAATGCCTGCTCAGTATGAAGGTCCCGACTGGCTTCTCGTTGAATATAAAGGGAATAATAAATATGCCAGAGAAAAAGTTCCAGAACCTAAAGTCTCATGACTGCCACGTGATTATGACGCAACTTCTTCCGGTTGCATTGAGGGGGCTTCTACCGGAAAACGTCCGACTAGCCATTGTGAAGCTATGTGCATTCCTCAATGCAATATCTCAGAAGGTGATCGATCCAGAAATCATACCAACGCTAAGGAGTGATGTGGCGCAATGTCTTGTCAGTTTCGAGCTGGTGTTCCCACCATCCTTCTTCAATATCATGACGCACGTCCTAGTGTTGGGGAACGTAGCAGAAATGCAAAATTTTCCTACGTGTCACCAAGATCTATCTATGGAGAGACTAGCAACGAGGGGAAGGAGAGTGCATCTACATACCCTTGTAGATCGCTAAGCGGAAGCATTCAAGTGAACGGAGTTGATGGAGTCGTACTCGTCGTGATTCAGATCACCGATGATCCTAGTGCCGAACGGACGGCACCTCCGCGTTCAACACACGTACAGCTCGACGATGTCTCCCACGCCTTGATCCAGCAAGGAGAGAGGGAGAGGTTGAGGAAGACTCCATCCAGCAGCAGCACAACGGCGTGGTGGTGATGGAGGAGTGTGGCAATCCTGCAGGGCTTCGCTAAGCACCTACGGGAGAGGAGGAGGTGTCACGGGAGGGAGGGAGGCGCCAAGGGCTCAGGTCTGGATGCCCTCCCTCCCCTCCACTATATATAGGGGCAGGGGAGAAGGGGGAGGCGCAGCCTTGCCCCTTCCTCCAAGGAAGGGGTGCGGCTAAGAGGGGGGGAGGAGTCCATCCTCCCCAAGGCACCTCGGAGGTGCCTTCCCCCTTTAGGACTCTCCCCTTTTTCCTATATCTTGGCGCATGGGCCTCTAGGGGCTGGTGCCCTTGGCCCATGTAGGCCAAGGCGCACCCCCTACAGCCCATGTGGCCCCCTGGGGCAGGTGACCCCACCCGGTGGGCCCCCGGGACCCTTCCGGTGGTCCCGGTACAATACCGATGACCCCGAAACTTGTCCCGATGGCCGAAATAGGACTTCCTATATATAAATATTTACCTCCGGACCATTCCGGAACTCCTCGTGACGTCCGGGATCTCATCCGGGACTCCGAACAACATTCGGTAACCACATACAAACTTCCTTTATAACCCTAGCGTCATCGAACCTTAAGTGTGTAGACCCTACGGGTTCGGGAGACATGTAGTCATGACCGAGATGTTCTCCGGTCAATAACCAACAGCGGGATCTGGATACCCATATTGGCTCCCACATGTTCCACGATGATCTCATCGGATGAACCACGATGTCAAGGACTCAATCAATCTCGTATACAATTCCCTTTATCTAGCGGTATGGTACTTGCCCGAGATTCGATCGTCGGTATACCGATACCTTGTTCAATCTCGTTACCGGCAAGTCTCTTTACTCGTTCCGTAACACATCATCCCGTGATCAACCCCTTGGTCACATTGTGCATATTATGATGATGTCCTACCGAGTGGGCCCAGAGATACCTCTCCGTTTACACGGAGTGACAAAATCCCAATCTCGATTCGTGCCAACCCAACAGACACTTTCAGAGATACCCGTAGTGTACCTTTATAGCCACCCAGTTACATTGTGACGTTTGGCACACCCAAAGCACTCCTACGGTATCCGGGAGTTGCACAATCTCATGGTCTAAGGAAATGATACTTGACATTAGAAAAGCTTTAGCATACGAACTACATGATCTTGTGCTAGGCTTAGGATTGGGTCTTGTCCATCACATCATTCTCCTAATGATGTGATCCCGTTATCAACGACATCCAATGTCCATGGTCAGGAAACCGTAACCATCTATTGATTAACGAGCTAGTCAACTAGAGGCTTACTAGGGACATGGTGTTGTCTATGTATCCACACATGCATCTGAGTTTCCTATCAATACAATTCTAGCATGGATAATAAACGATTATCATGAACAAGGAAATATAATAATAATCAATTTATTATTGCCTCTAGGGCATATTTCCAACAGTCTCCCACTTGCACTAGAGTCAATAATCTAGTTCACATCGATATGTGATTAACACTCAAGGTCACATCCCCATGTGACTAACACCCAAAGAGTTTACTAGAGTCAATAATCTAGTTCACATTTACCATGTGATTAACACTCGATGAGTTCTGGGTTTGATCATGTTATGCTTGTGAGAGAGGTTATAGTCAACGGGTCTGAACCTTTCAGATCCGTGTGTGCTTTACAAATCTCTATGTCATCTCCTAGATGCAGCTACCACGTTCTATTTGGAGCTATTCCAAATAATTGTTCTACTTGGAGCTATTCTAAATTGTTGCTCCATTATACGTATCCGGTATCTCTACTCAGAGCTATCCGGATAGGTGTTAAGCTTGCATCGACGTAACCCTTTACGACGAACTCTTTTACCACCTCCATAATTGAGAAAATTCCTTAGTCCACTAGTTACTAAGGATAACTTTGACCGCTGTCCTGTGATCCATTCTTGGATCACTCTTGTACCCCTTGACTGACTCATGGTAAAGCACACTTCAGGTGCGGTACACAGCATAGCATACTGTAGAGCCTATGTCTTAAGCATAGGGGACGACCTTCGTTCCTTTCTCTCTATTCTGCCATGGTCGAGCTTTAAGTCTTAACTTCATACCTTACAACTCAGGCAAGAACTCCTTTTTTGACTGATCCATCTTGAACACCTTCAAGATCACGTCAAGGCATGTGCTCATTTGAAAGTACTATTAAGCGTTTTGATCTATCCTTATAGATCTTGATGCTCAATGTTCAAGTAGCTTAATCCAGGTTTTCCATTGAAAAACACTTTTCAAATAATCCTATATGCTTTCCAGAAATTCTACATCATTCCTGATCAACAATATGTCAATAACATATATTTATCAGAAATTCTATAGTGCTCCCACTCACTTCTTTGGAAATATAAGTTTCTCATAAACTTTGTATACACCCAAAATCTTTGATCATCATCAAGCATACATTCCAACTCCGAGATGCTCACTCCAGTCCTCAGAAGGATTGCTGGAGCTTTGCATACTTATTAGCATATTTCAGGATAGACAAAACCTTCCGGTTGTATCACATACAACCTTTCCTCAAGAATCATCGAGGAAACAATGTTTTGACATCCTATCTGCAAGATTTCATAAATAATGCAGTAATTGCTAATATAATTCCAACAGACTCTTAGCATCGCTACGAGTGAGAAAGTCTCATCGTAGTCAACTCCTTGAACTTGTCGAAAAACATCTCAACGACAAGTCGAGCTTTCTCAATGGTGACACTTACCATCATTGTCTGTCTTCCTTTCAAAATCCATATGTACCTAACAGCCTTACGACCATCAAGTAGTTCTTCCAAAGTCTACACTTTGTTTTCATACATGGATCCTCTCTCGGGTTTTATGGCCTTGAGCCATTTATCGGAATCCGGGCCCTCCATCGCTTCTCCATAGCTCGTAGGTTCATTGTTGTCTAGCAACATGACTTCCAAGACAGGATTACGTACCACTCTGAAGTAGTACGCATCCTTGTCATCCCACGAGGTTTGGTAGTGACTCGATCCGAAGTTTCATGATCACTATCATAAGCTTCCACTTCAGTTGGTGTACGTGCCACAGGAACAACTTCCTGTGCCCTGCTACACACTTATTGAAGTGATGGTTCAATAACCTCATCAAGTCTCTACCATCCTCCCATTCAACTTTTCGAGAGAAACTTTTCCTCGAGAAAGGACCCGATTCTAGAAACAATCCCTTATTGCTTTCGGATCTGAGACAGGAGGTATACCCAACCGTTTTGGGTGTCCTATGAAGATGCATTTATCCGCTTTGGGTTCGAGCTTATCAGCCTGAAACTTTTTCACATAAGCATCGCAGCCCCAAACTTTTAAGAAATGACAGCTTAGGTTTCTCTAAACCATAGTTCATATGGTGTCATCTTATCGGAATTACGTGGTGCCCCTTTTAAAGTGAATGTGGTTGTCTTTAATGCCTAACCCATAAACTATCGTGGCAATTCGATAAGAGACATCATGGTATGCATCATATCCAATAGGGTGCAACTATGACGTTTGGACACACCATCACACTATGGTGTTCCAGGTTGTATCAGTTGTGAAACAATTTCCACAATGTCTTAATTCTGTGCCAAACTCGTGATTCAGATATTCATCTCTATGATCATATCATAGATCTTTTATCCTCTTGTCACGACGATCTTTCAACTTCACACTGAAATTACTTGAACCTTTCAATAATTCAGACTCGTGATTCATCAAGTAAATATACTCAACATCTACTCGAATCATCTGTGAAGTAAGAACATAACGATATTCACTGCATGCCTCAGCACTCATTGGACTGTACACATCAAAATGTGTTACTTCCAACAAGTTGCTTTCTTGTTCCATCTTACTGAAAACGAGGCTTTTCAGTCATCTTGCCCATGTGGTATGATTTGCATGTCCCAAGTGATTCAAAATCAAGTGAGTCAAATTGGTCCATTTGCATGGAGTTTCTTCATGCATATACACCAATAGACATGGTTCACATGTCTCAAACTTTTCAAAAAACGAGTGAGCCCAAAGATCCATCAATATGGAGCTTCTTCATGCGTTTTATACCGATATGACTTACGTGGCAGTGCCACAAGTAGGTTGTACTATCATTACTATCCTTTGGCATGAACATGTGTATCACTACGATCGAGATTTAATAAACCATTCATTTTAGGTGTAAGACCATTGAAGGTATTATTCAAATAAACAGAGTAACCATTATTCTCCTTAAATGAATAACCGTATTGCGATAGATGTAATCCAATCATGTCTATGCTCAACGCAAACACCAAATAACAATTATTTAGGTTTAACACCAATCTCTTTGATAGAGGGAGCGTGCGATGCTTGATCATATCAAGCTTGGAAAAACTTCCAACACATATCGTCAGCTCACCTTTAGCTAGTCTCCGTTTATTCCGTAGCCTTTTGTTTCGAGTTACTAACACTTAGCAACCGAACCGGTATCTAATACCCTGGTGCTACTAGGAGTACTAGCAAAGTACACATTAACACAATGTATATCCAATATACTTCTATCGACCTTGCCAGCCTTCTTATCTACCAAGTATCTAGGGTAATTCTGCTCTAGTGGTTGTTCCCCTTATTACAGAAGCACTTAGTCTCGGGTTTGGGTTTTATCTTGGGTTTCTTCACTAGAGCAGCAGCTGATTTGCCGTTTCATGAAGTATCCCTTCTTGCCCTTGCCCTTCTTGAAACTAGTGGTTTCACCAACCATCAACTATTGATGCTCCTTCTTGATTTCTACTTTCGTGGTGTCAAACATCGCGAATACCTCAAGGATCATCATATCTATCCCTGATATGTTATAGTTCATCACGAAGCTCTAACAGCTTGGTGGCAATGACTTTGGAGAACCATCACTGTCTTATCTGGAAGATCAACTCCCACTCGATTCAAATGATTGTTGTACTCAGACAATCTGAGCACAAGCTCAACAATTGAGCTTTTCTCCTTAGTTTGCAGGTTAAGAAAGTCATCGGAGGTCTTATACCTCTTGACATGGGCACGAGCCTGAAATCCCAATTTCAGCCCTCAAAACATCTCATATGTTTCGCGATGTTTCAAAAACGTCTTTGGTGCCTCAACTCTAAACCGTTTAACTGAACTATCACGTAGTTATCAAAACGTGTATGTCAGATGTTCGCAACAACCACAGACAACGTTCGAGGTTCAGCACACTGAGCGGTGCATTAAGGACATAAGCCTTCTATGAAGCAATGAGGACAATCCTCAATTTACGGACCTAGTCCGCATAATTGCTACTATCAACTTTCAACTAATTTTTCTCTAGGAACATATCTAAACAGTAGAACTATAGCGTGAGCTACGACATAATTTGCAAAAACCTTTTGACTATGTTCAGGATAATTAAGTTCATCTTATGAACTCCCACTCAGATAGACATCCCTCTAGTCATCTAAGTGATTACATGATCCGAGTCAAACTAGGCCGTGTCCGATCATCACGTGAGACGGACTAGTCATCATCGGTGAACATCTTCATGTTGATCGTATCTTCTATACGACTCATGTTCGACCTTTCGGTCTCCGTGTTCCGAGGCCATGTCTGTACATGCTAGGCTCGTCAAGTTAACCCTAAGTGTTTCGCGTGTGTAAATCTGTCTTACACCCGTTGTATGTGAACGTTAGAATCTAACACCCGATCATCACGTGGTGCTTCGAAACACGAACTGTCGCAACGGTGCACAGTTAGGGGAGAACACTTCTTGAAATTGTTGTAAGGGATCGTCTTATTTACTACCGTCGTTCTAAGCAAATAAGATGTATAAACATGATAAACATCACATGCAATCAAATAGTGACATGATATGGCCAATATCATTTTGCTCCTTTTGATCTTCATCTTCGGGGCTCCATGATCATCATCGTCACCGGCATGACACCATGATCTCCATCATCATGATCTCCATCATCGTGTCTTCATGAAGTTGCCTCGCCAACTATTACTTCTACTACTATGGCTAACGGTTAGCAATAAAGTAAAGTAATTACATGACGTTTAAGTTGACACGCAGGTCACAAATAAATAAAGACAACTCCTATGGCTCCTGCCGGTTGTCATACTCATCGACATGCAAGTCATGATTCCTATTACAAGAACATGATCAATCTCATACATCACATATATCATTCATCACATCCTTTTTGGCCATATCACATCACATAGCATACCCTGCAAAAACAAGTTAGCCGTCCTCTAATTGTTGTTTGCATGTTTTACGTGGCTGCTATGGGTTTCTAGCAAGAACGTTTCTTACCTACGCATGAACCACAACGTGATATGCCAATTGCTATTTACCCTTCATAAGGACCCTTTTCATCGAATCCGATCCGACTAAAGTGGGAGAGACAGACACCCGCCAGCCACCTTATGCAACTAGTGCATGTTTGTCGGTGGAACCGGTCTCACGTAAGCGTACGTGTAAGGTTGGTCCGGGCCGCTTCATCCCACGATGCCGCCGAATCAAGATAAGACTAGTAACGGCAAGCATATTGAACAATATCGACGCCCACAACTACTTTGTGTTCTACTCGTGCAAAGAATCTACGCAATAGACCTAGCTCATGATGCCACTGTTGGGGAACGTAGCAGAAATTCAAAATTTTCCTACGTGTCACCAAGATCTATCTATGGAGAGACTAGCAATGAGGGGAAGGAGAGTGCATCTACATACCCTTGTAGATCGCTAAGCGGAAGCATTCAAGTGAACGGGGTTGATGGAGTCGTACTCGTCGTGATTCAGATCACCGATGATCCTAGTGCCGAACGGACGGCACCTCCGCGTTCAACACACGTACAGCTCGACGATGTCTCCCATGCCTTGATCCAGCAAGGAGAGAGGGAGAGGTTGAGGAAGACTCCATCCAGCAGCAGCACAACGGCGTGGTGGTGATGGAGGAGTGTGGCAATCCTGCAGGGCTTCGCCAAGCACCTACGGGAGAGGAGGAGGTGTCACGGGAGGGAGGGAGGTGCCAAGGGCTCAGGTCTGGATGCCCTCCCTCCCCTCCACTATATATAGGGGCAGGGGAGAAGGGGGAGGCGCAGCCTTGCCCCTTCCTCCAAGGAAGGGGTGCGGCTAAGAGGGGGGGAGGAGTCCATCCTCCCCAAGGCACCTCGGAGGTGCCTTCCCCCTTTAGGACTCTCCCCTTTTTCCTATATCTTGGCGCATGGGCCTCTAGGGTCTGGTGCCCTTGGCCCATGTAGGCCAAGGCGCACCCCCTACAGCCCATGTGGCCCCCCGGGGCAGGTGGCCCCACCCGGTGGGCCCCCGGGACCCTTCCGGTGGTCCCGGTACAATACCGATGACCCCGAAACTTGTCCCGATGGCCGAAACAGGACTTCCTATATATAAATCTTTACCTCCGGACCATTCCGGAACTCCTCGTGACGTCCGGGATCTCATCCGGGACTCCGAACAACATTCGGTAACCACATACAAACTTCCTTTATAACCCTAGCGTCATCGAACCTTAAGTGTGTAGACCCTACGGGTTCGGGAGACATGTAGTCATGACCGAGATGTTCTCCGGTCAATAACCAACAGCGGGATCTGGATACCCATATTGGCTCCCACATGTTCCACGATGATCTCATCGGATGAACCACGATGTCAAGGACTCAATCAATCCCGTATACAATTCCCTTTATCTAGCGGTATGGTACTTGCCCGAGATTCGATCGTCGGTATACCGATACCTTGTTCAATCTCGTTACCGGCAAGTCTCTTTACTCGTTCCGTAACACATCATCCCGTGATCAACCCCTTGGTCACATTGTGCACATTATGATGATGTCCTACCGAGTGGGCCCAGAGATACGTCTCCGTTTACACGGAGTGACAAAATCCCAATCTCGATTCGTGCCAACCCAACAGACACTTTCAGAGATACCCGTAGTGTACCTTTATAGCCACCCAGTTACGTTGTGACGTTTGGCACACCCAAAGCACTCCTACGGTATCCGGGAGTTGCACAATCTCATGGTCTAAGGAAATGATACTTGACATTAGAAAAGCTTTAGCATACGAACTACATGATCTTGTGCTAGGATTAGGATTGGGTCTTGTCCATCACATCATTCTCCTAATGATGTGATCCCGTTATCAACGACATCCAATGTCCATGGTCAGGAAACCGTAACCATCTATTGATTAACGAGCTAGTCAACTAGAGGCTTACTAGGGACATGGTGTTGTCTATGTATCCACACATGTATCTGAGTTTCCTATCAATACAATTCTAGCATGGATAATAAACGATTATCATGAACAAGGAAATATAATAATAATCAATTTATTATTGCCTCTAGGGCATATTTCCAACACCTAGTTCATCTAGTCGACGAGATTGTCATTCTAGGGCCCGTATTTCTACACAATATGTACCCCTTTGAGAGGTTCATGGGAGTCCTAAAGAAATATGTTCGTAACCGCGCTAGGCCAGAAGGAAGCATCTCCATGGGCCATCAAACAGAGGATGTCATCGGGTTTTGTGTTGACTTCATTCCTGGCCTTAAGAAGATAGGTCTCCCTAAATCGCGGTATGAGGGGAGGCTGACTGGAAAAGGCACGCTTGGAAGGGACTCAATAATATGCAGGGACGGATATTCTTGGTCTCAAGCACACTACACAGTTCTACAGAACTCTACCTTGGTGACCCCGTATGTCGATGAACACAAGAACAGTCTGCGCTCCAAACACCCGGAGCAGTGCGACGACTGGATTACATGTGAACACATCAGGACTTTCAGCAGTTGGTTGGAAACACGTCTCAGAGGTGACAGCACTGTTTGTGATGAGATGTACTTGTTGTCCAGGGGACCATCTTCAACTGTAATGATTTGGAAAGGATACGAGATAAATGGGAATACATTTTACACGATTGACCAAGATGAAAAGAGCACCAACCAAAACAGCGGTGTCCGCTTTGATGCAGCAACCGACAATGGAAATGACACATATTATGGTTACATAGCAGACATATGGGAACTTGACTACGGAGTAGATTTTAAGGTCCCTTTGTTTAAGTGCAAGTGGGTCAATCTGTCAGGAGGCGGGGTACAGGTAGACCCATAGTACGGAATGACCACAGTGGATCTGAAAAATCTTGGGTACACTGACGAACAGTTCGTCCTAGCCAATGATGTGGCACAGGTTATCTATGTGAAGGACATGTCTACCAGACCGAGGAAAAGAAAAGATAAGGAAGCGAATACATCATACAATGAGCCAAAGCGCCACATAGTTCTTTCAGGAAAAAGGGACATCCTGGGAGTGGAGGGCAAGACAGACATGTCTGAAGAGTATGAAAAGTTTCATGAAATTCCCCCCTTCAAAGTCAAGGCTGACCCAAGCATCCTGATAAACGATGAAGATTATCCATGGTTACGGCGCAATAAGCAAACGACACAAGCGAAGAAAAAGTGAAGACTTTCTCCCGCAACTATTATGATGATAACATGCCAACTTTGTAACAGACGAGTATGATACCATTGTCCGTTTTGTACATGCACATGCTATGCCAACTTTTTCAGAGTTCATTTGAAAACTATGAATTTTAAAACCTCGCCAACCGAAGGGCGCTCACACCGGTTTATAAATAAAGCAACAAAGAAAACAAAAAAAGAGTTTTCAAATTTGAAAACTAATGGCACTAACAGAAAGTTTATAATTTTTCTAAAACTAAAAGCAAAAAGAATTAAAAAATAAAGCAAAAAACAACAAAAAATAAATAATGCAGAAAACAGAACAAAAAACTGAAAAAAAATAAAAATAGCAACAATAAGTATTTTGTTGTAAGTAGAAACAAAATAAAATAAATAAAGCAACAAAGGAAACAAAAAAAGAGTTTTCAGATTTGAAAACTAATGGCACTAACAGAAAGTTTATAATTTTTCTAAAACTAAAAGCAAAAAGAATTAAAAAATAAAGCAAAAAACAACAAAAACTAAATAATGCAGAAAACAGAACAAAAAACTAAAAAAAAATAAAAATAGCAACAATAAGTATTTTGTTGTAAGTAGAAACAAAATAAAATAAATAAAGCAACAAAGAAAACAAAAAAAGAGTTTTCAGATTTGAAAACTAATGGCACTAACAGAAAGTTTATAATTTTTCTAAAACTAAAAGCAAAAAGAATTAAAAAATAAAGCAAAAGACCAAAAGAAAAATAAACCAAAACCAAAATAAACTAAATAAAGCAACAAATAAAACAAAAAAACAAAAAAATGCCACCTACTGGGCCCCCACGGCCTGAATACGACTAGAAACCCTATGGGCCAGGATTCAGGCCCGTGGAAGGCCCAGTAGGCCCACAGGCACAGATGGCAGAGTTAGGCCCGAAAGCCTGCTTTAGAGAGGAGCTCGAGAGGGGAGCCGCACCGCACCTTATAAACTGGTGCGGCTCCCTCTCAACTAGCGAGGTGGGACTAAACATTTGGCGCGGGGCAGCACAAGGCCTTTGGTCCCGGTTGGTGGCACCAACCGGGACTAAAGGGGGCATTAGTCTCGGTTGGTGCCACCAACCGGGACCAAAGGCCGCCGCTTCCCGCCCTTTGGGCTGCTGAAAATTGGCCTTTGGTCCCGGTTGGTGGCACCAACCGGGACTAAAGGGGGGCATTAGTCCCGGTTGGTGCCACCAACCGGGACTAATGCTCAATGTATATAAACAACACTTGTGAAAATTTTCAGTTTCATCGCGCATTTGCCCCCCGACGACGCCGCCAGGCTGCCCCGCCGTCGTCGCCGTCGCCCGTGCCCCCGAGCCCACGCCGTCGCCGGCCGCGCCCTCGAGCCCAGATGCCGTCGCCACCCCGCGCCGCCCCGACGCCGTCGCCACCCCGCGCCGCCCCGACGCCGTCGCCGCGGGCCACCCCGGCCGCGCCGTCCCGACGCCGTCGCCGCCCCGCCTCTGCCTCGCCGTCGCCTCTGCCTCGCCCCGCGCCGCTTTGGTCAGGGCCGGCACCGCCCCCCTCTTCCCCCTTTTTTTTGCAAATACAGTTTTTTTCCTGATTATGTGTGTATATGTATGAGTATATATGTATATGTGTATATATGTTTATATGTCTTTTTTTAGATTTTTTTGTTTTTTGCATTTTTATAAAAATGTATATATGTTCTCTATGTATATATATGTTTTCTGTTCATAGATTTTTATTTGAACATTATTTTAAAAAAACAAGCAATACAAGAAGAAGAAAAAGAATGAGAGGAAAAAGGAAAAAAGAAGAGGAAGAAAGGAGAAGAAGAGGGGATAGGAAGAAGAGGAGAAATAAATAAGAAGAAGAAAAAAGAAGAAAAAGAAGAGGAGAAGAAGAAAAGAATAGAGGAGAAGAAGAAAAAATAAAAATTTTCTATTTTTTCTTCTTCTCCTCTATTCTTTTCTTCTTCTCCTCTTTTTTTTTCTTTTTTTTCTTCTTCTTCTTCCTTCTTCCTTCTTCCTCTTTTCTTCCTTTTCCTTATTTTCCTTTCTCGAGGGATAAGAAGAAAAGAAGAGGAGAAGAAGAAAGAAAGGAATAGAGGAGAAAGAAGAAACTTTGACACGAGGGGGGGGTACCGATACCCCCTCCCCGATAACATTATTTTCCCATGTATATGTATGTTGCGTCGTTGTCGATATAACGAGGGTGTCGAGGATCGCCGAGGGGTCGAGGGTCGGGAACTAGGGTAGAGGGTCGAGGGTCGTTAAGGGGTCAAGGGTCGAAGGTTTCAGGGTCGAGGGTTCCTATAGTGTCAAAGTATTGAAGAAATCCAATAGCTTGTGTGCGTCGATGCCCACATCGATGCCCACGTCACTTGTGGGACATAGATGTACTGTTCAACGCCGACCCCCTCCCGATAGCTTCAACACGTGGGGGGGTCGATATTACCCCCTCCTAGCTTGAAGCGTTCTCGAGGCCACCCCCTAACCCTTGAAGCGTTGTCGAGGCCACCCCAAACCCTAGAGAAGCAGCGTCGAGGCCACTAATATGATTCCTTATTGTGATTAGCTAGCTAGTTCTACGTTTGCCACTAATATATCCATATCTGTCATGTTTGAATAATAATTGCCATGTTGTAAATATTTGTAGAAACTATGGACACCCCCGAGACGAAGCACAAGAAGCGTTGTTGAGGGACATAATCGCAGAAGGAAGTGATGCCCTCTCGATGTTTCTCGTCTTTGTTCTTTTTTCTAGCCCTCCGGATGAAGTGCGTAAATAACAATATTCACAATTTTATTTTATTACCATCATTTGTGTTGAGTTTCATTCATTCACACACACACACACACACACACACACATATATATATATATATATATATATATATATTGACCCCCTTCTTAAAATTAGATGTTTCGGATGCGGGATGAACTCCTAGCACCAGATCGCATGCGAGCAATTCAAGAGGAATTGGCGGCATTCTTTCTTGACCACGTGATCGCTGAAGACGGAGAATACTATGTGGACCACGCGTCCGTATTTTAGGAGATTATATATTTGTAAAAGATAATTATTGTATATATGTAGCCGGTAGTGTCGGATAGATATACGAGAACTTGTTTGTTCGACCAATCTCTCGGAGAAGGAGAGGTGGTCGATATCACTTCTCTCTGTATGCATATATGTTCATGACGATCTTCTGTTTGCTTACTAGCTAGCTAGCGTGTCTAGCTAGTCCTCTCTATACGTATGTATGTATGGTACGTAGCGTCGACCAAGCACGGACAAAAGAGAGGACACTTCTCTCTATTAATTAGCTAGCTATAGCACAATATATGAAACACCTAAATTAACCCCCCAAAACCCCCCAAACCCCCCCCCCCTTTCAAAAAAAAACAAAAACCACAGCCACATAAACGCTGACGCGTGGATGCCTATTGGTCCCGGTTGGTGCCACCAACCGGGACCAAAGGCCCTCCTGCCTGGGCTCAGGGGACAGGCCACGTGGAGGCCCTTCTGTCCCGGTTCTGGATTGAACCGGGACTAAAGGGGTCAGGGCATTAGTACCGACCCTTTAGTCCCGGTTCATGAACCGGGACTAAAGGCCCTCACCAACCGGGACAATAGGCCCTTTTTCTACTAGTGTAATATCGTTCCTAAGAGTGATGATCTTAGCGGGAGGAAAATACTTAGAGATAAAAGCATCTTTGCACTTGTTCCAAGAATCAATACTATTCTTAGGCAAAGACAAAAACCAAACTTTAGCACGATCTCTAAGTGAAAACGGAAATAACTTCAATTTAACAATATCATTATCCGTATCTTTCTTCTTTTGCATATCACACAAATCAACAAAGTTGTTTAGATGGGTAGCGGCATCTTCACTAGGAAGGCCGGCGAATTGATTTTTCATAACAAGATTCAGCAAAGCAGTATTGATTTCACAAGACTCAACATCATTAAGAGGAGCAATCGGAGTACTAAGGAAATCATTATTATTGGTATTGGAGAAATCACACAATTTGATATTATCTTGCGCCATGGCGACAGGTAATCCAACACTCAAGCATACAAAAAGGAGAACGAAAGAGAGAGGAGATTGGGAAAGAGAGGGCGAGTAAAACAGTAAGGGTGAAGTGGGGGAGAGGAAAACGAGAGGCAAATGGCAAATAATGTAAATGCGAGGGAGATGAGTTTGTGATGGGTACTTGGTATGTCTTGACTTGAGAGAAGACCTCCCCGGCAACGGCGCTAGAAATCCTTCTTGCTACATCTTGAGCTTGCGTTGGTTTTCCTTGAAGAGGAAAGGGTGATGCAGCAATAGTAGCGTAAGTATTTCCCTCAGTTTTTGAGAACCAAGGTATCAATCCAGTAGGAGGCTCCTCAAAAGTCCCACGCACCTACATAAAACAAACAAAGAACTCGCAACCAACGCAATAAAGGGGTTGTCAATCCCTTCACGACCCCTTGCGAAAGTGAGATCTGATAGAGATAGTATGATAAGATAAATATATTTTTGGTATTTTATGATATAGATTGGAAAAGTAAAGATGCAAATAAAAGTAGATTGAAAACTTATATGATAAAAGATACACCGGGGGGGCATAGGTTTCACTAGTGGCTTCTCTCGAGATAGCATAAGTATTACGGTGGGTGAACAAATTACTGTCGAGCAATTGATAGAAAAGCGAATAATTATGAGATTATCTAGGCATGATCATGTATATAGGCATCACGTCCGTGACAAGTAGACCGACTCCTGCCTGCATCTACTACTATTACTCCACACATCAACCGCTATCCAGCATGCATCTAGAGTATTAAGTTCATAAAGAACAAAGTAACGCATTAAGAAACATGACATGATGTAGAGGGATAAACTCGTGCAATATGATATAAACCCCATCATTTTAGCCTTGATAGCAACAATACAATACGTACCTTCCTGCCCCTGCCATCACTGGGAAAGGACACCGCAAGATTGAACCCAAAGCTAAGCACTCTCCCATTGCAAGAAAGATCAATCTAGTAGGCCAAACCAAACTGACAATTCGAAGAGACTTGCACAGATAACTTAATCACACATAAAAGAATTTAGAGGAGATTCAAATATTCCTCATAGATAAACTTAATCATAAACCCACAATTCATCAAATCTCGACAAACACACCGCAAAAAGAGTTACATTGAATAGATCTCCAAGAAGATCGAGGATAACATGGTATTGAGATCCAAAAAGAAAGAAGAAGCCATCTAGCTAATAACTATGGACCCAAAGGTCTGTGGTAAACTACTCACAACTCATCGGAGGGGATATGGTGTTGATGTAGAAGCCCTCCATGGTCGATTCCCCCTCCGGCGGAGCACCAGCGAAGGCTCCAAGATGTGATCTCGCGGATACAGAAGGTTACGGTGGTGGAAATAGTTTTTCGTGGTCGCCTTTGATGTTCTCGGGGTACGTGGGTATATATAGGAGGAAGAAGTAGGTCGGTGGCCACCCAAGGGGCCCACGAGATAGAGGGGCGCGCCCTGTAGGGGTGGGTGCGCCCTCCACCCTCGTGGCCCCCTCGGCTGCTTCTTGACTTGCACTCCAAGTCCTCTGGATCACGTTCGTTCCAAAAATCACGCTCCCGAAGGTTTCATTCCGTTTGGACTCTGTTTGATATTCCTTTTCTTCGAAACACTGAAATAGGCAAAAAAACAACAATACGGGCTGGGCCTCCGGTTAGTAGGTTAGTCCCAAAAATGATATAAATGTGTAAAGTAAAGCCCATAAACATCCAAAACGGGTAATATAATAGCATGGGACAATCAAAAATTATAGATACGTTGGAGACGTATCAGGGCTTCGCAAGCCGCCCCAGCAAGGATCTAGCCGGGGACCCAACTTGTCTTCTGATCTCTGGTTATTGGCTTGGACACCGCCGTGGTCGTCTTCATTTTTGCCTCCAACTGCCCCCGCCAAGCCTCCCGTAGGTGCGGCTGCAACTGCCCGTGCACAAGTAAGGGGAACAAAGGGGCCCAAACTTGTGTACACCGACAGGAGCCCCTGGGCCTGGGCCATACACGAGTGCGAAGCGTCATTGGGCCAGGCCCAAAACAGTGTGCGGGCACGCGTGGCAGGGATTAACTGTTGTAATCATCTCATCTATTGTGCTTTCCCATGGTCCGCATTGAGTGCGCGACATGAGGGTCTCGCGTGGAATGGTCACAACACGCCTACGAGAATGCCTTCACATCAAATAGTAAAGAGGCAGCCCCGCGCCTTCCCCATAAAAAGATGGATCTGCAAGGGCGCTGCTCATTTACCCCCTTTGCCTTTCCCAATCTAGGAATCGCCGTCTTCTTCTTCTTCCTCGAGCCCAGACCAGAGCTTCCTCTGTCCGCCTCCGTCGCGCCCTCACTGCTTTTGATCCCCCGCCCTCCCTTGGCTGCTGCGGCGCCCAAAGCGAGCAAGGCCAAGGGAGCGTCCAAGGCGAGCGAGAGAGAAGAGGTGCCGGAGAGCGAGCTGGTAAAGACGCGGAAGGAGCACGTCGTCTTCGCCCCGATGCTCGACATGCGGGCGCTCAGGGACCGATATCAGTGCATGTGTGGGAGAGAGACGATGGGGAATCCTGCCACCCGTGTCATCCCTGCTTCTTGCACTGTGCCCGCTCCATATAAATTCCCTTTCTTCGTTGATTACTTCCACTGCGGGCTCTGCCCCCCATTTTCGGATTTCTTCAACGACATCATGTACACCTTCGGCTTCCATATTTTGGATTTCACATCGAACGTTGTGGCGTGTATGGCCATCTTCGCCCACCTCTGCGAGAACTTTGTCGGGGTGGTCCCCAATACAACGCTCTTCCACCACTACTTCGTCCCTTGCATCCAGCTAGGAGGGGCTCTTTCTGGCTGCGTCACTTGGATCTCGAGGGCCTTGAGCAAGAAGACATACCTAGAGAGGACCCATAAGGAGAAGTCGGAAGAATGGCAGAGCAAGTGGTGCTGGATTGTGGAGAAGGACCCGCGGCCGTTCTGCATGCCCCGGCAGACGAAATTGGTCTGTGGCGGCAACTGGGGCGACCTCGATTCTCAGGACGGGAAGCTCATAGTCGCAACCACCAAAATTCTTCACCTCAGAGCTTCCGGGCTCATGCTCGAGATGATTGGGGCCGACTTCCTTCGCTGTCACATCGCCCCTCTACATAACAAAGGGAGGCCAGCTTGGGATTTCCGGAATGCGGCAGACATCATGAGGTTGTGCCCCAGCCTGAACTACAACTTTACGGTGATGCAGCACGCTGCTCTTTGCCAAAGGTTGTTTCAGCTCTAGGCCGACAAGACCGACATGGCAGACAAGACTGGCAAGGCCCACAAGATCGACAAGATGTTCATGTTGCTGGCGGGGGTGGTCCCCTTGTGCAACGACCCCGCCCTGACCTCACTTATCGCCATGATGCCGGTGTTCGATGCCCATGGCCTTGATCAGACCTAGGCCGAGCCAGACGCGGCATAGGTGCAGGAGTTCTTCGACAACTTGTCGCAGAGGGCCGTCCGGGAAGAGCCGCAGCTCATCCGTGCCACCACCAACGAAGAGGTGGCGTATATCGCCAGCAGGGCGGAAGAGGCAGCCCTTGCCGAGGAGGCCGGCATCGTCGGTTCCATGGAGGACGAGGCCGATGTAAAGGAGGATTTTGCCGAGTGGGAGGAGCCCGCCGGAGAGCACAGCGACACAGGAGTCGGGGGTCCTCTTGCTGAAGAGGCGGCCGAGGAGACGGTCGAAGAGACAGCTGAAGAGGAGGTGCCCCCGGCCAAAAGGAAAAAATGTGTCCTTCGGCAAGCCGTCTCCGGCGAGCCAGTCCAGCATGCCTCTTGGCATGAAGAGGGGCCCGGCAAGGGAGCGTCCGGCAAGGCCGCGTGGCAGCAAGAGGCCCAGATGCAACCTGTGCGCGATACGAGGCGCACGGCCGTGGCAGCAAAGGAAGGAGCGACCGCTGCCTCTGCCACGACCAAGCGGCCCAGGCCTCCATCCCCTCCCTCTCGCATGGACACCATACCAGAGGCCGACTTCGACCTCTCCTCTTTCAGCCCGAGGAGGGAGAAGAGGCCAAAAGAAGAAGAAGTGGATGAGTAAGTATCTTGCCGCATTCTTCATCCCCTTAGTCTCTGTTTTAATTATCTTATCTCATTTAATCTTGTTTTGGCCTGCCCCCGCAGAGACACGAAAACGTTGGCGCAGAGGGTGACAAAGAAGGCCAAGTCCTCGACGGGCTACGAGCCCCCGGCAAGCACCTCAGGTGCACCGGTGACGATCACGATCAGCCCAGAGCTCAGCCCACGACACAGCCCCAACCCAGCCCCTAGCATGATCTCGTTACTCATTTTCCGCTGGCGAGTGTCGGGCTGTGCATCTTCACTGCTAACCTTGCCGGGTTCGCAGAAGAAGAACGACAACAGGAGGAGCCGCTGAGGGCCACCCCTGACATGCGGCCTCCGTCAACCACACCACCCAGGAAGGGGTCCCGGGCAAGGACTTCTACCGATGAGCCCACACGCGTGGAGGAAGAGCTGGCGAGCATAGGCGTTGGTAGCTCCATCCCGGCAATGAGTGTTGTCGGGGAGGGAACCACCCCCCAACAGCTCGTCACAGGTAAGCCGCCTGCTTCCTGGCACTCGCCATTCTTGCTATATGACTTTTTTCCTTCTTTCTGTTTTGAGCTTCAGCTTCGGTTTCGCCTTATTCCCCTTTTCAGTTTTCAGATCTCCCTTCGATGGACCAGACGAACGTCGACGCCATCATCGAGGAGTCCGCCAAGGATGCTGCAGCCGAGGCTTCCAAAGTTGCTGCCGACAAGGCCGCTAAGGATGCGCATGAAAGAGGCCGCCAAGGGGTATGCCGGGGAGGCCGGCAAGGAGACCGACGACCGTACTGACGGCAACCCTGCCACAAGAGCGCCTGGCGCTACATCGGTCCCAGAGTCCTCAGCTGCCGGGGAGACGGTGGTCGATGACCAACCATCAACTTCCGAATCCCCCATCCCAAGCAGATACAGAAGGTAGGCGACGATCTGTTCGTCAACATCCTAGGGACGGCAAGCACCGGAGCGCCAATCAAGGGGGAGGTTTTTGACGAAGAAGTCATCGCCGCCGCCGGCCTCCAGGTTGTTGACGAGCCAAGCGCTAGCGGCAGCGGTTCCAAGGAAGACCAGCTCCTCCAAGCTATGAGCAGCAACTTTTAGAAGCTCCAGGCGCTTCACTGTGCCCGCAAGAAGAAACTGGACTTCAGGGTGGCGGTTGTTGACGCGGCACAGGCAAACTTTGAGGAGTGCAATAGGCAGATGCAGACCTGGTTTGCCGAGGCCCGACAGGAGCTGAAGACCAGCCAGGAGCAGCTGAGCGAGCGTTGGAATGAGCTCCTCATGAAGCAATCTAACATTGAGAAGGCCCAGGAGGAGGCCGCTGCACAGGCCGCCAAGGATGACGCCCAACTAAGGAAGCGTCGTGTTCTGCTCGACGCCCAAGAAGAGGACCTTGCTGCTCATGAAGAGGCGCTTGACACCAAGCTCCGCGGCAAGGATGAAGAAATTGAGAAGCTTGTCGCGCGGTGGACCCAGGAGCTAGAGCAGAAGCATAAGGACACACTCGATGCTCTGGTCCTGGATCACGCCGGAAAGTTGATGGAGGCCGTCGACACCATCGAGGCTGCGGAGGCCGCCAAGCAAGGAGGTCTCGACGCTGAAGAGCGACATAAACAAGACTTTGTACACCTTGGTGGAGTTGCAGGTCGCCATATCTGACAAGACCAAACTGCTCTCCAAGGCCAACGACTCCATTGCCGATCTGAAATTGAAGTTGTCCACCCTGGAGAGACCCTTAAGGGCAGCAGGGCTCATGAGAAGACACCCTGGCCAAGCACCTCCAGGATGAGAAACTACTGATTAAGAGGTGCTGCTACCACCCACAATGATTATTTGCAGGGCATGGAGATCTGGACTGCATGCCTCCTCGATGTTGCGGAGAGGCTCACCATGCAACTGTCCATCATGGGCATGCCGAGCTTCAGGTTCTCCCATGAAGAGAGGGTGACCCAGAGCACCAGGCTGACCATGTTCTTCGAGGCCATCCTTGATGCCCTGAAGCTGCTGCACTCCAACTAAGCAACCCATCTGGCCAACGAGTCCCGGAAGCTTTGCCAGGGCGTCCTTCTCAAAGTGCTCACCAAGGTGGCATATTGGAACCCCGGCCTCGACCTCACCAACGTGCTTGAAAGCTTGCCGGAGGATGCGGACCGCCAAGTGCCTGAAGAACTTGTCACGCCCATCGTCAGTAGGGTCGACCACGTCAAAAAGGTGGAAGGCCAGCACCGGGACTAGCTGCTTCACTTCTCCTTGCCGCTGTGAACTCATGCCCAAGATAATTTTATCTTAAGTTAGAACTGCGGCAACCATTGATGTAATATAACTTGTTGTGTGTTGAATGCTTGCTATCTTCCTTGTTTGATCCCCCTTTGTATGGCATACACCCAAAGCTTATTTGGAAAGGCTTGCCGGTGCCCGCACCCTTGCCGCGAGCGCATTGAGGAACGGATCCTTAGCAGCCTGCTGGGGGTGTCGCTGCCGGCAAAACACCTTGCCGCTCTTAGTGCAGCCACTTTCACTACTGAGTGGACTCGAAACAAAACAAGGGCGCAACCAATTGTGACAGGGTTCCTTCGCGTACAAGTTTTCCATACAAGAATCGAAACCATTCGAGAAAAATAACCTTGCATTTAAAAGAAAATCACTCAAGGTTTCACGCGACTTAGCTTTTTGCTGCTGTGCTCTTTTCCGCAAGATGCCACTTCGTACGGCGCCCGTTGGTGCCCATTCACATTGGAGCACTTTGAACTTCAGGGCTAAGTAAAGACAATGCTCCGGACTTCGGATACTACTAGACTCCGAACACGCACATGACAAAATGGAGAACTCGCCTCGCAAACCGAAGACTACGGGATATGTGGATGCCAATCATGAACCCTGACATTGGAGGCTGGTTCGGGGGCTACTGAGGGAGTCCTGGATTAACGCGTCCTCGGGCGCAAGGCTTATTGCTTTTGGGCCGGGATGATGGGCTACTGTGGAGCCGAGATAGGGTGTGGACTCGTGACCGGATAGGAGATCTTCGGAGTCGTGGTGTGCCCTCCAAGTCAAGATTTAGCATGATCTTTCCTTTGTTGTAACCGATCGCATGTAACCCTAACCCTACTGGTGTCTATATAAACCAGAGGATTTTAGTCATTAGGGCTAGAGCAACATCCAATCCCTCGTCAAGCTAGGGTTTAGCTCGCCTGATCTCGAGGTAGATCGACTCTGTAATCATACCATACACATCAAATACAATCAAGCAAGACGTAGGGTTTTACATCTTAGAGAGGGCCCGAATCTGGGTAAAGACCGTGTTCTTCGTCCATTGTTCCCCGTCGATCCTAGATCCACCGCTCGGGACCCCCTACCCGAGATCCGTGGATTTTGACACTGACATCAAGCTCTTCTATGATTGAGCTCGGACCTTACTTTGGCCCCGCCAGACCAATCAAGTCGGCCGAGGAAGAGGTCTCCTCACAAGATATCTCCACTCGTTACGAGAGCCTCGGGAATCCGACATTGAGATAAATGAACCCAAAGAAAGGTCAGAGCCAAACATAGCATCAGAATTAGAAGCCGACATGGAGGATGGAACTCGCCTACGAAGCCGAAGACTCAAACTTGTGAAATCATCTCGAATAATACGGTCAGTGTCTTCGGCTTGAAGATTAGTTTGGGGGCTACTGTTGGTGTCCTGGATTATGGGGTGCTTGCCAGGTCGGCCTACCAGTAATGGGTTGGGCCGAGGACTCATTTAAGACTATTAATGTGGCCATATCATCCATGGCCATCGGCGCGATCAAGACAATGATCTCCTGAAGACTTGTCTTTCACTTTAAGCGTGCTTCATCAATCAGCATGCTTGTCTCTAGGGATTGTAACCGCCCCATTTGTAAACACTAGGTACCCCCGGCGTTTATATAAGCCGTGGGGTTTAGTCCTTAGGAGGATAACATTCACCTTTGGAAGGTTTAGAACTTAGACAGTACTCATACGATCTCAAGGTAGATCAATTTGCACTCTCTACCCCATCATTATCAATAATAAGAACCAGGGCGTAGGGTTTTACCTCATCAAGAGGGCCCGAACCTGGATAAAACATCGTGTCCCTACTCTCCCTATTACCATCTAGCTCTGATCATCAAGCTTGGGACCCCTACCCGAGATCTGCCGGATTTAGCACCGACACCCGTGAATAATGAAACTTGTTCACTATGCCAGTTGCCTCGTTACTGATTTTGTTCTCTTTTCTCGTTCTCGTGTTATATCTGGCGAGATGGCCAGACAATGATGGTTACCATAACACCGATAGGGCACTAAGAATATCTCGTCATAGTAGGAGCAGCAAATCCCAATCTTTAGTTATCTAGTCCCTTGTCATACTTTTTCGCGAACCCGTAAGCCGTCGTAATAGCCCCTCTGTTACAAATGACGTTTAATAAATCCCAAAGTTCATGAATCAAGTATGAAGAAACTCGATACTCCCATGGTCTAAGTAATTATGCATACGTATAATTTCCTTTGTGCTATAAACCATTAACTCGTGACGAATGTATCTCATGACATCAATTGGGTCAATTCAATACGGCCCCGTTTGATAGCTCAGTTTTTTCTCAGTATTTCGAGAATACTACAGTATTTGGGATTACCATGGTTTAAATTACTATGGGGTGTTTGGTTGCCACTAAAAACTATGATTTTAATATTGTAGTATCTGCAAAACTGTGGTATTTTCTTTGTTTTTAAAAAAGAACGATGGACCTCTTTTTTTTTAAACTGAGCTGGTGAAAGAAACGCCTAGTCGTCATCTTCCTCCTTGCTCCAAGCCGTTCTCCCCTCCTCCTTCATCCTCCTGTTGCTTCTGGTCGACAACCTTGTTTTGTTGGATCTCGTTCATGAACACCTCTCTGTGCCGGCGCTGATCCCTGCCTCCCGTCGTTCCCCCTCCAGGCCCATCACGCCAGCCGTGAGGCACGGAGCGAGCAAGGCCCGTTGGACTGCTGGTGGAGCTTGCTACCCAGGCATGCAGCTGCAAAGCTGAGCTGCTGTAGCTCTTGTTCGTGTGATGTTTGTCCATCGGTGTCGGCTACGACATACGAGTATCCATATCCAACTAGCTCTTGCTCGAGTGATTCTAACTAGCTAAGAACACACATGTTTGTAATAGCTATCAACCAGCTAGCTAGCTATTTTACGTTGCTGCATAAAGCACTAGCCAAATAGGTCATAGTATTCACAATACTTCAGAATACTTTGATATGTCAAAACTGTGGTATCTTGTACCCATGGACTAAAATACTATACTTTTCAATACTTTGGTTTTTGCAATGCGTTGCTATCAAACACAGCCTTCAAGTGTTCTTCTAACATTGTGTCTTCGAAGTTGCCGGCATATTCATGCCCATGATCAGGAAAATGGAACCATCACGCGACACTTGAGCTAGTCCTCGAGGCGATACAAGGAATCTATTTATCTGTTTATTATCCCAAACATGCACATGAGTTTTCCTCCAAGTCTCGTGGTTATTGCAGACTTGAGAATCATTATAGTTATACTTCCTCCGTTCCTAAATATTTGTCTTTTGGAAGATTTCAAATGGACTATACATACGGATGTATATAGACATATTTTAGAGTGTAGATTCATACATACACTGGTAGAAAAAGAGGCTTCCGTCCAGCCCCATTAGTCGCGAAAGTGTAGGAACCGCGACTAATGAAGTCTTTAGTCGCGGTTCGGCAGACGAACCGCGACCAAAGGCCTGGGCCCAGGGCGCTCGGTGGCCAGCTGGTGCACGTGAGGGGCTTTAGTCGCGGTTGGCCAGGCCAACCGCGACTAAAGGTGCGCAAAGGCCTTTAGTCGCGGTTGGCCAGGCCAACCGCGACTAAAGCTCCTCCCCTATATATACCAGTTCAGCACGCTCACTTAGCCATTTGGTGCCACTTCTCTTCACAAGCTTCACAAGGGGGTGTAGGTTTGCTTTTGGTTCCTCTTATGCACACAAGGTGTTTGATGAAATGCCCTAAGAGGGTGAAACAAACATGATATGAAGTGTTGGAGCCACACTTGAGGTTCCTCATTTATTTTTTCCTCCTCGATCGCGGTTAGCAACTTGAACCTTTCATGCATGTGTGTCATTGATAAAATATGCATGTGTGCAGTTCATTGTTTAATTTATATTGTTTGTAGCTAGTTAGTTTAACAAATGCATGATGGTTAATTATATATTTTATATTATAATAATGCAGATGAATCGGCAATGGATGTACGGTAACCGACTCTCCGGCGAGTTCACTACGGGTTTGAAAGATTTCCTCGTAGTGGCTAATGCGAACAAGCAGGGGGGTTTTGTTATCTGTCCATGTGTTATCTGTAAGAATCAGAAGGGTTACTCTTCCTCAAGAGATGTTCACATGCATCTGCTTCGGCACGGTTTCATGCCAAGCTATAATTGTTGGACCAAGCATGGAGAAAGAGGGGTTATAATGGAAGAAGATGAAGAAGGGGATGATTTCATCGATGAAAGCTATCTTGCTCATTTCGGTGATACTTTCATGGAGGATGCTGAAGGTGAAGGGGAAGGTGAAGAAGAGGCACGTGATGATCCCGTTGATGATCTTGGTCGGACCATTGCTGATGCACGGAGACGCTGCGAAACTGAAAAGGAGAGGGAGAATTTGGATCGCATGTTAGAGGATCACAGAAAGGCGCTGTACCCCGGATGCGATGATGGTCTGAAAAAGCTGGGCTGCACACTGGATTTGCTGAAATGGAAGGCAGAGGCAGGTGTAGCTGACTCGGCATTTGAAAACTTGCTGAAAATGTTGAAGAATATGTTTCCAAAGGATAACGAGTTGCCCGCCAGTACGTACGAAGCAAAGAAGGTTGTCTGCCCTCTAGGTTTAGAGGTTCTGAAGATACATGCATGCATCAACGACTGCATCCTCTACCGCGGTGAATACGAGAATTTGAATGAATGCCCGGTATGCACTGCATTGCGTTATAAGATCAGAGGCGATGACCCTGGTGACGATGTTGAGGGCCAGAAACCCAGGAAGAGGGTTCCCGCCAAGGTGATGTGGTATGCTCCTATAATACCACGGTTGAAACGTCTGTTCAGGAACAAAGAGCATGCCAAGTTGTTGCGATGGCACAAAGAGGACCGTAAGTCGGACGGGGAGTTGAGACACACCGCAGATGGAACGCAATGGAGAAAGATCGACAGATGGTTCAAAGATTTTGCAGCTGACGCAAGGAACATAAGATTTGCTCTAAGTACGGATGGCATGAATCCTTTTGGCGAGCAGAGCTCCAGCCATAGCACCTGGCCCGTGACTCTATGCATCTACAACCTTCCTCCTTGGTTGTGCATGAAGCGGAAGTTCATTATGATGCCAGTGCTCATCCAAGGTCCGAAGCAACCCGGCAACGACATCGATGTGTACCTAAGGCCATTAGTTGATGAACTTTTACAGCTGTGGGGTGGTGTCCGTGTGTGGGATGAGCACAAACAAGAGGAATTTGACCTACGAGCGTTGCTTTTCGTAACCATCAACGATTGGCCTGCTCTTAGTAACCTTTCGGGACTGTCAAATAAGGGATACAATGCATGCACGCACTGCTTACATGAGACTGAAAGTGTACATTTGCCAAATTGTAAGAAGAACGTGTACCTTGGGCATCGTCGATTTCTTCCGAAAATTCATCCAGTAAGAAAGAAAGGCAAGCATTACAACGGCAAGGCAGATCACCGGCCGAAGCCTGCGGAACGCACTGGTGCTGAGGTATTTGATATGGTCAAGGATTTGAAAGTCATCTTTGGAAAGGGTCCTGGCGGACAATCAGTTCCGAAGGGAGCTGACGGGCACGCAGCCATGTGGAAGAAGAAATCTATATTCTGGGAGCTAGAATATTGGAAAGTCCTAGATGTCCGCTCTGCAATCGACGTGATGCACGTTACGAAGAATATTTGCGTGAACCTCCTAAGCTTCTTGGGCGTGTATGGGAAGACAAATGATACAAAGGAAGCACGGCAGGACCAGCAACGTTTGAAAGACCCTGATGACCGGCATCCGGAATGGTTTCAAGGTCGTGCCAGCTACGCTCTGACCAAAGAAGAGAAGGTCATCTTTTTTGAATGCCTGAGCAGTATGAAGGTCCCGTCTGGATTCTCGTCCAATATAAAGGGAATAATAAACATGGCGGAGAAAAAGTTCCAAAACCTGAAGTCTCACGACTGCCACGTGATTATGACGCAATTGCTTCCGATTGCTTTGAGGGGGCTCCTGCCGGAAAATGTTCGAGTAGCCATTGTGAAGCTATGTGCATTCCTCAATGCAATCTCTCAGAAGGTAATCAATCCAGAAGTTCTACCACGGTTACAGAACGATGTGATCCAATGTCTTGTCAGTTTCGAGTTGGTGTTCCCGCCATCCTTCTTCAATATTATGACGCACCTCCTGGTTCACCTAGTCGAAGAGATTTTCGTTCTCGGTCCTGTATTTCTACACAATATGTTCCCCTTCGAGAGGTTCATGGGAGTATTAAAGAAATATGTTCGTAACCGTGCTAGGCCAGAAGGAAGCATCGCCAAGGGCTATGGAAATGAGGAGGTAATTGAGTTTTGTGTTGACTTTGTTCCTGACCTTAAGCCGATTGGTCTTCCTCGATCGCGGCACGAGGGGAGACTAAGTGGAAAAGGCACGATCGGAAGGAAATCAACGATATGTATGGACGGCCATTCTCTGACTGAAGCACACCACACTGTACTGACCAATTCCAGCTTGGTGGCTCCGTACTTTGAGAAACACAAGAATATTTTACGCTCGGAGAACCCGGGGAAGCCTGAATCCTGGATTAGGAAGGCCCACATGGAGACTTTCGGCAGTTGGTTGAGAAAACATTTAATGAATGACAATGATGTTGTAGATCAGCTGTACATGTTGGCCAAGACACCATCTTCGACTATAACGACTTTCCAAGGGTACGAGATAAATGGGAATACATTTTACACGATCGCCCAAGATAAAAAGAGCACCAACCAAAACAGTGGTGTCCGCTTTGATGCAGCAACCGAGAATGGGCAAAAGGTCACATATTATGGTTACATAGAGGAGATATGGGAACTTGACTATGGACCCTCCTTTAAGGTCCCTTTGTTCCGGTGCAAATGGTTCAAGCTAACAGGAGGTGGGGTAAAGGTGGACCAGCAATACGGAATGACAATGGTGGATTTCAACAATCTTGGTTACCTTGACGAACCATTCGTCCTAGCGAAAGATGTCGCTCAGGTTTTCTATGTGAAGGACATGAGTAGCAAACCGAGGAAACGGAAAGATAAGAAAACGATCAGTGCATCATGCGATGATCCAAAGCGCCACATTGTTCTTTCAGGGAAAAGAAACATCGTGGGAGTGGAGGACAAGACAGACATGTCAGAAGATTATAATATGTTTGCTGAAATTCCGCCCTTCAAAGTGAACACCGACCCAAGCATTAAGTTAAATGATGAGGATGCTCCATGGATACGGCACAATCGTAAGCAAGCAGGGACACAAGGGAAGAAATGATGTGTAATAATTTATTGTATCAAACCTTTTGTCAAACCTTCAAGGGGTTTTAAAATGAATTAGTTTTATTTTTCTGATTTTTTTGATATATAATTGTATTTTTAAGATTTTAAAATGAATTAGTTTTATTTTTCTGATTTTAAAAGGAAAAAGGAAGAAGAAGAAAGAAGGAAAAAGGAAGAAAAAAACAGAAGAAAAAACAGAAGAAAAAAGGAAAAACAGAAGAAAAAAACAAACAGAAGAAAAACATAAAAAAACAGAAGAAAAAACAGAAGAAAAAGAAAAACAGAAGAAAAAACAAACAGAAGAAAAACATAAAAAAACAGAAGAAAAAAGGAAAAACAGAAGAAAAAACAAACAGAAGAAAAACATAAAAAAAACAGAAGAAAAAAACAGAAGAAAAAAGAAAAAGGAAAAAAGGAAGAAAAAAGAAAATATGCCACCTACTGGGCCACCACGGCCTGAATACGACTAGAAACCCATTAAAGGGCCAGGATTCAGGCCCGCAGAAGGCCCAGTAGGCCCACAGGCACATAGTGACAGAATAGGCCCGTAAGCCTGCATTTGAGAGGAGCTCGAAGTGGTGAGCGCAGCCGCGCTTATAAACCACTGTCGAAGCCTCTCGGCTAGCGAGGTGGGACTAAACATCCCACCGCACCGCGCCAGTTCTAGGACAGGCCTTTAGTCGCGGTTGGGGAGGCGGGCCGCGACTAAAGGGTACCTTTAGTCGCGGTCCGCCTCTCCAACCGCGACTAAAGGGTCTTTCTGCGCGGGAACGGAGGCGGCGCCAAAACCCTTTAGTCGCGGTTGGGGAGGCGGACCGCGACTAAAGGGTACCCTTTAGTCGCGGTTGGGGTGGCGGGCCGCGACTAAAGGGTACCTTTAGTCGCGGTCCGCCTCTCCAACCGCGACTAAAGGTGCGTCTATAAATACTGCACTTAGCAGTTTTCCCACTTCCCATTCTCCTCTCTCTCGACGCCGACGCCCTGCCCCGACCGACGCCGACGCCGACGCCGACGCCGAAGCCCTGCCCCGACGCCGACGCCGACGCCGAAGCCCTGCGCGCCGCCGCCCCCGTCCCCAGTGAGCGCCGCCGCCCCCGTCCCCAGTGAGCGCCGCCGCCGCCCTGCCCTTGCCCGCCGCCCGTGCGTTACGCCCTTGCCCGCCGCCCGCCCGCCCCCGTCCCCAGTGAGCGCCGCCGCCCCCGTCCCCAGTGAGCGCCGCCGCCGCCCTGCCCTTGCCCGCCGCCCGCCGCCCGCCGCGCGCCCTGCCGGCAGAAGAAGAAGAAGGAAGAAGAAAAAGGAAGAAGAAGAAGAAAGAAAAAGGAAAAAGGAAGAAGAAGAAAGAAGGAAGAAGAAAACAAAAGAAAAACAGAAGAAAAACAAGAAAAAGGAAGAAAAAAGGAAAAAGGAAGAAAAAAAGAAAAAGGAAGAAAACAACAGAAGAAAAAAAGAAAGAAGAAAAAAAAGGAAGAAGAAAAAAAGAAAGAATTTTTAAAATTAAATACGTGAATTCACATACATTTTATGATTCACGAATATGTCATGAATATGTCATGAATATTTTTATTCCTGTTTTTATTCCTGTTTTTATTCACATACATTTTATAATTTTTAAATTCACGAATATGTCATGAATATTTTTATTCCTGTTTTTATTCCTGTTTTTTCCACAAAATCATCAATATTTTTTGAAAACCTTTTTTTTTGCAAAATCACAATGTTTTTGTATCCATGAACATTTTATGATTCATTTTTTTGAATTCACATACATTTTATGATTTCTCAAATATCTTTTTTCATTGCTATATTTTGATATACTGAATTGTTTTAAAGATGAAAAGGATAAAAACAGAAAAAGAAAAAATGAAATGAAATGAAAAAGAAAAGAAAAAAGAGTGTGGCCAGCACCCCCCGCCCTGCACATGGGCCATCCCGACCCCACATATATTCGTCTCCATCCGCATCCCTGGCCAAACCCTAGCCAGTCTACTCCAAGCTCTGTTCGGACAATTTGTTTATACGGAGAGGGGCGGCGAGGGGGGCGGCGATGCGCGCGGTGTTTTTTTAGGGATCGAGAGGGGACGGCGAGGGTTATAAATGTGTTGTCCTCGCCTCCCCTCTCCGTGACGCCGTCGTCTGCCGCCCCGTCTCGCGCTCTACCGCGACACCCTCTCCCACCCCTTCCTCGCCCCCTCCTTTCGCCACCGCCCTTTCGCCACCGCCACCGCCACCGCCCCCCTTCTTCACTTAATTAATTTGTTTTTACTACATGTTTTCAGGACTGACATAATGGCGGACGATAGAGCTGACCCGATTATGGACAACTATGATCCGGACGGTGAAGCACATATGTTCGGCATCATAAACGGCGATATTCTATATGTGCCGACCGGAGAAGAAGAAGATGATATCTCTTCTTATCTGAACCTTGACGGTGAAGATGAAGGGCGCCGTCAGCAAGATGATGCCGAACAAACGTCGATAAACGACGATCTTCAAATGGAAGTAGCAACCACCTCCGGCGCCGAGGTATATATATACATTGAGCCTCTGGTGATACAAACTAACTGATGTGAATAAATATGTGTGTACTAACGCGCGCGACTCTTTCTTATTTTAGCCCTCGGCCGGATCGTCGAAACAATCGAGTACGTCGTCAAAGCGTGGCGCAACCAAGACGATGAAACAAGGAGAAACATGCACCATCGAGGTTGTCGACAGTGCAACCGGCAGGCCGCTGGAGCCCCGCAAGAACGCCACCAAGTTTGTCAGCCAATGCGGAGCCATTGTTAGAGACAACGTCTCGATCACCGTCCAGGAGTGGAATGAGCCAAAGAAGGCACGAATTGATGGTTTCACTTTTGTCGATAAGAGAACAAAAAAAGATTGCTTCAAGAAGCTTATGGAACATTTCGTTCTACCTCCGGAATACAACAAATTCGATGAGGAGGGTAACAAGATTGAGGAAAACAAGGAGAGGAGGAGGCTAGTCAAACAGTTCGCTCTTCATAAGATGGCCGACGCATTCCGGAAATTCAAGCAAAATCTAGCCCATGACTTTGTCAAGCAGAACAAGACTCCGGATTTCAAAGGACAATATGAGAAACTGAAAGATGATTGGCCAGAATTTGTGAAGCAAAAGAAATCGGAGCAGTTCATTCAAATATCGAAAAAAATAAGGAAAATGCGGCTAAGAAGGAGTACAATCATGTTATGGGGCCAGGAGGGTATCGCCTTTGGGAGCCTAGGTGGGAGAAGATGGAGAACGAGCTGAGGGCGCGAGGAATCCGTCCAGGTACGGAGGGATGGGACCCAAGGGCCAAAAGCTGGTGGTACGGGCATGGGGGAACGCTGAACCCGGAGACAGGGGAGTGTGTTTACCGGGGCAAATTAATTAAACCCACCCAAGCCCTTATTAACGCAATGAGGGATGCTCAACAGGGGAAGATCAAGTTCAACAGAGAGAACGACGCGCTGACAAAAGCCCTCGGGAATCCTGAACACGGAGGACGTGTACGAGGCATGGGGCACATTCCGTGGAAAATAGGGTTCCCCCAGAACGATGACCCGTACGGTTACAGAAGCCGTAAGAGAAAGATGGATCGGGAAGCAGATGTTGTGGCGCGGTTGGCATCGGAAATGGATGTGATGAAGAAAACCATGAGTGTACTAGTAGCCGAAAGAGATGCAGCTCGGGTGCAGCATGAAGATCATCCAGCGGATCTCGGAAGCCAGCAGCGGAGAAGCAGCGTGGCTTCCACGGAGGCCCCACCGGCTGGTGCAGATGCACCGACGATCGAAATTACTGCACCGGAGCCTCTGGTGGTCCAAATTACTGCACCGGAGCCTCTGGTGGTCGAAATTACTTCACCGGAGCATCCTCGCTACCCCGTGGACGATATAAAGGAGATGAAAGAATGTCATCTGTATTATCCTATCGGGAACATGTCCATGAAGGTAGCCATCGGCAGTGCTTTACCATGTTTACCTGGAGCACTCCACCACAACAACCCCATTCAAGATGGCTATGCTCGTGTCACGGTGGAGGACATAGTCCAAGGGTTTGAGGACCTGGAGATTGACATTGCTACACCTGAAGGGGAGAAAAGACTTGGAGATGTCAAGCGCCATTTCATTCTATGGCAAAAGAAGTTTATCAAGTTTCCAGGCGAGGCGCCAAGGACAACAAGTCCACCCCCCTACGGTGGTGGTGGTGGCGGTGGCGGTGGTGGTGGTGGTGGTGGTGGTGGTGGTGGTGGTGGCGGTTCACCTACACCTCCGTCACGTCAGCCGACGCCGCCCCCCAGTCCACAACGTCCGGCGGGTGATCAGCCGCCGCCCCCCAGTCCTCGTCCGGCGGGTGATCAGACGCCGCCCCCCAATCCACCTCCGGCAAAGAAGCAGAAGCAGTCCTGGATTATTAACCCGGACCCTTATGTACCTAAGACCACAAAGGTACCGGAGCCATCACTGAAGCCTCTCCCCACAAGGCCTTGGGAACGTAGTGCCGAGGAAGTCGACGTGGCCGCGGCTGCTGATTTGGAGAAATGGAAGGCGGACTGCAAGAAGAAAAGAGAGCCCGAGCCCAAGCCAGTATTTTCTGATGAGCAAAAGAAGTGGGCTAAGTCATTTTTGAGCACACCGTCCCAAGCCGCGAAGAATCTGCCTAACGACTATGCACGTGAACTTCGCAGGCAGGCACTCATGTTCAAGGAGAACAAAGAGCGGGAGAAGGCCGAAAGTAAAAAAAGCGGGAAACAAGTTGCCCAGCTCGGGGAACAAAGTAAACAATCGATTGCCCCGCTTATAGTGGAAGCCTTCTGTCCGGATGACCCCGAGATCATACAAGCTGCGGCAGCACAGGGATTGACTGTAACGAGTGCCAGAGAACAAGCAGCCAACTTAGGTATTACTCTTCGTGAACTGTTAGGCCTTGATGAGGCGCCAGTGAAGGAGGTAGTAATTACATATGTCAAGAATGGGCCTCTCGTCGAGCCTGCGCAGGAAAAGGATCTACCTCCACAAATGAAAGGTCTGCTGAAATGGTACAAGGGTTACATAAAAAATAAAAACGCCAAAGAATATATTTATGCGGAAGTTAGACATGAGCATCACTTCAAACATTACTATGTACAAATTGAACTGAGTGAATTGTTCCAGCTTTTCAATCTGCGCGAGCTCGATAAATCTATCATCAGTTGCTACGTTCTGTAAGTGATTTATTAATTTCTACCCCATCTCGTTCATATTGCCTGCACTATATATATGTCCTAACTATATTGTTGTGTCCGCTATTATACATGCAGAATGAAGATTAAGGAATGCAGAGTAAGGAACATCCATGATGTTGGGTTCATTGACCCACACATCGTTAATGGACATGTGTTGGAGCGTTACCCCCGCCGACGTGGAGGCAGACCTGTGGCAGTTTCTTACAAAGCAGGAACTCAAAAGTGATATTCTATTTCCTTACCATTTTGAGTGAGTGTTTCTGTCTTGAGCACATTCTCTTTTGTTTACTCCATGCATGGTATGTGGCCGGCTAATCGATGAGTTATGCATGACGTACTGTGCATGTATCGTGTCCGCAGGTTCCACTGGATTCTGCTAGTAATTAAAGTTAACACCTCAGAATGTCTCGTCCACGACTCTGTGAATATGGATCCAAAGCTTTGGGGCGGCATGAGAAGAATGCTGCAGAAGTAATTATTTTCATTCATTTGCGCTCTATATCGATCGGCCTATTTCGTTCATTTCCTAATATCAAGTAACTAATTAATAACTCTCTTGTTCATTTAATTTTCTTTGCCTCGTAGGGTTTGGAGACGGTTCGTAGATACAAAGGTCGGTGAATTCAAAAAAGAGCTAGAATTCAAAATGTTAAAGGCTAAGAATGCTGGGGATATTCAGCCACCGGAGACCAATCTATGTGGATACTATGTCTGTGAGATGATCCGGAGATACACCTCTGAGCGGGTTCCGAGTGATACCAATGCTCAGAGGAATAACCTCCGGTGGATGCTTAGTCCAGAAGCTCGCTTCCGACCACTTCAAGAGGAACTAGCTGGATGGTTCAGCAGGGAAGTCCTCCATCCTAAAGGAGAACACTATTACGAGGACGTAGAACTTTATATGCATTAAATCATGTATGGAAACTTGTTCAAAATTGTATATGGTCATCCGATGATATTGAATATATATTGTATATTCCTCTTGAATTCTTTTTGGTTCTAATTTCAAATTTATTTGAAATTGTACATTCATATGCATGTATGTAGTACCGTAGAATATATGAAACTCCTTCAAAATTAAAATAAAGCACAAAAGAAATAAAACAATACAAATTAAACAGAAAACAGGTTTAAGGGGGGGGGGGGCTAAAACCCTAAACCTGCGGCGGCCTTTAGTCGCGGTTGTCCAGAAGAACCGCGACTAAAGGTCCTCCGCCCCGACGGCCACCTGGCGCCCACGTGGACGGGCCTTTAGTCGCGGTTCTTAAGCAACCGCGACTAAAGGGGGGGGGGCCTTTAGTCGCGCCCGGTCTGTCGCGGTTGCGCAACCGCGACTAATGGCAGTTGCGAACCGCGACCAAAGGCCCTTTTTTCACCAGTGATATTGCTCCGTATATAGTCACTTATTGAAATCTCTATAAAGACAAATACTTAGGAACGGAGGGAGTAGTATAAAACATAAACATCAATTACAGATAATAACACCTACAACATACTTCATAGAAGATATTACATCAAAATCTTTAACCGTATCAAAACGCTCTTTCTTCATCACCAATCTCGTGAGATTCCGTCATTGTTAAAAGTTTACCATGAGTTTGTAGTAGTAACGGTCGGAAAGTCATAGTTGCAGACAATGTCAAAGAAAATACTCATCATCTTCTCCAAATTACTGACGGAGAAGAAAAACTGGCATAACATAATCTTAACAACATTAGCTCATGGGTGTGCGGGAACTATCCAGAACGGCGGTGACTCCCGGGCAACCTCACCGAGCTCGCGTACTTCTTCCGTATTGAATCCAACTTCGTACACGCACATGCGGCCATCATAGGGGTGTATCCAGTACACGCTGTTGGGCAGCAGCCCAAACTCGTTGGCCGGGCACCAGCCTGCGAAAGCATAGCTCAAGCCGCCGGCGAGGATGGCCCGGTCGCCGATGCTGTCCACCCTGATAAACCTCTTGCCCTCGAGATCCACCATGTAGACGGCGATGTCAACTATGGCTCCGGTTTGGGCGGAGGTGAAGATCCACACCATATGCACCTCGCCATCAAGGTCCAGCGAGTAGGCGAACGCCTGCGCGTACTCCTCCCCAGGCGGGACGATGACCTCGATCGCCTCCTTCATCATCATGGTTGTCAAGGTCGGCTCCGGTGAGAACTCGAGCACGCCGTACTCAGCCGCCCTGACCGACCAATAGAACTTGCCGCCGCACGCCGCGAGGCCAGACACGAACCGCTTCGCGAATTTGCCCCACGGGGTCCGCACGCCGCCCAGGTCGTACACGTACCTGGCCCACGGCGACGGCGTGGCAGTACCACATGGCCGTTTCATCCAAGCCCGATCTATACCGCTCGAGAACGACCACCGTGCAGCCGCCGGGGTCCGTGGGCTCACCGGACAGCGCGCAGTCGGTGCCTGACGCCGGCGGCGAAGCCCACGGCAGCAGCGCGATCTTGTCGCCATCAGAGGCGGCGGCCCGCGGGTTCCACAGGAAGGTGGCGAGCGTCGCCGGGTCCCAGAGGAGCAGCCAGCCGCGCGATGTCACCCAGCTCCGCTTGCCGCGCAGCACCTCCTCCATCTCCTCGCAAGGGCGACGTGCGCCATCCGAAACACTATACAACGTGGTGGTGTGTTGGTCGCCGCTGTGCCCGAAGACGAGGCACGGCAATGACGACGCCGTTGCCATGGATGTGCGCCTGCTTGCGGCTACGATCCCACGGACGTTGTTATCTGTCGCGCGCGCGTGTCACCCGCCGATGCGATCGGTAAATCCCCGTCGTGTGTCACTTTATATAGGCGCGCACGTGACGGGGCGTGGGCCGACCGATGCCGAGTCGGTGCCGTGCCCCTCAATCCAGCACGAGTACGCACAATTATGCCGCGACTAAATCCACGTGATACTCGGAATCAGTTTCAAGAACACATTAACTAAACGACAGGCGATTGACTTTAGCTAATGGACCTCGATAAGTACCGACCGTTCGGTCTGGGGACCTCCCGCACCGAATGAAAGGTTCGGTAGGAGCGCTCTCTCAGGCAGAACGATTCCGTTCGATACAAAACAGCCACAGCCCGAACCCCCAAAAACGCTCCTATGGGCCTTGTCCCCGTGAAAATGAAAACAAGCCCAGTAACAAACAGAAGAACCCCCCAACGCGCAACCACACGAAGCACACATGCCTTTCCTGAATGGGCCTCCCATCTTAACAACGCCATTGTTTATGACAGAAAAAAAAAAAACCAATGTTTCTTACTGACTGCTATCAAGAATTGAAAAACTGAACCATGAAACATGATTTTGAATGGCAAAAAAGGAAAGAAAATTGCCATAGTGTGTGTTCTAAACAGCCATCATTATCAAAAATCAGGATGCAAAAAATTAACAGATTGTGCTTTTAGCCATGTCGATACGAGTAGACCATAATAATTATGAAACTAAGAAAAATGCCAGAACTTAAAAACACACAGGAAAATTTAGTTTGATCTGAAAAGTTAACATTGTTTCATGTAAAACAGAATATGGTAGAAAAGCATAATTTAAAAGAAAAAGCAAAATTTGCCTGGGTCATTTTTGTTGTTGCTTTTGCAAATGGACCAAAATAAAAAATCATGACAAATTCGCATTGTGTGCATGGTGGCAAGAAATGTGGATTAACAATTGCCAACATGTACAAACACAAAAAAAAGTGTTCCATGTGCGTTCAAGTAAAAATTGTCGTGTATTTAAAAGTAAAGTTGCCATGGCAATGAAGGTAAAATTTTGTCATGAAAAATAAAGTGAAATTTGGCATGGCAAAAAATAGAGTAAAATATGCCATGTATGTAAATAAATTTGACATGGCAATGAAAGGTAAAAAGTTGCCATGGCAAAGAAATAATAATTTTATCATGGAAAAGTAGAGTAAAAATTAAATTGCCATGTATGTTCAAGTAAATTTACCATGTATTCAAAAGTAAAGTTGCCATGGCAATAAAGGTAAAAAAAAAATTCCATGCCAAAATAAAGTGAAATTTGGCATGGCAAAAAATAAAGTAAAATTTGCCATGGCAATGAAAGGAAAAAAGTTGCCATGGCAATAAATAAAGTAAAATTTTATCATGGCAAAGTGGAGTAAAAATTGCCATGTGTGTTCTAGTAAATTTGCCATGTATCTAAAAGTAAAGTTGCCATGGGAAATGAAGGTAAAAATTTGCCATGGCAAAATAAAGTAAAATTTTGACATGGCAAAAATAGAGTAAAATTTGTCATGTATGTAAATAGTAAATTTGCCAAGTATTTAAAGGGAATTTTTTGCCATGTATGTAAATAGTAAATTTGCCATGAAATCTATAATAGAAAGATCATGGTGACTACAAAAAGTTTCTGCTATGGTCCAAATTCAAAACACAATACGCCCCTGAAAACCAAAAAGATAAACTGGATGCGCATGTGAACATTATGGAAAAAAAAATGTAAACTTGCCATGTTTGGAAAACAAACATGACATGAATTTGCCATGCCAACTAAGTATGTCTCCAATGCTAAAAGATGACATGAACTTGACATGGCAACTAAGTATGTCTCCAATGCTAAAACATGACATGAACGACATGGCAACTAAGTATCTCTCCAATGCTAAAACATAACATGAATTTTCCATGGCAACTAAGTATGTCGACAACGCTAAAACATGACATGAATTTGCCATGGCAACTAAGTTTGGCATGACATGAATTATGAATTGAACATACAAGTATATGTAAAAACAGCAGGAGGGAGAACACCAAAATTATCACTTCCATCATCATCAAAAAACAAGGTATGCAATTTCTTGTCTATTGACTTACTGAATAATCAGCACTTATATGGGCACCTTGGCACAAATTTTCAAATATTTCAAACAAACAAACATACCTGAATGCTAAACAAAGTACAAATAAATCAAAGACTACGTGTAACTGAATTAACATGTGCCTCGCATCACACTGGAAATATATATGTGAATTTGTTCATCTCAAGACAAATGAGGCTAAAACAAAACCAGACTAGTTGTGCTCAAATTCAACACAAAAAGGACAGACCTGTAGACAAACCCAGCCGCCCCGAAGCACCTGCTCCGACACCTGCGTGAGCAGCAGTAACAGATCAACAAAGCATGTTTCTCTCAAAAAACTGGATATGTTCTTCTGCACAAGCACGGTAAGGATTGTGGAGAAACGACATCATGAACTAACGGCAAACAATCGAAATGGAATCATAGAGGGAAGAAGGACCAGACATTGACTTCGGCCCTAGTGAAGCATCTCCTGCACGACGAGGCAGAGGTGGCGTTCCTCTGTTGCGGTTGCGCTCGATCAGGTGGTGGACGTGTTATCCAATTCCTGCCCCGTCCGAGGCCGCCGTCTTGGAGTGGAGGAGAGGGTGATGCGGAAGCACATCCTGCATGCCCCCTTGAACAGTAGTTGTCGGCGCGTTGGCCTCGCCGCCGCTACCACCGGCGTGGCGAAGGCTCTCCCGGCATTCGTTCCTCAAGCCTAGCCAGGAGGCGCTGAGGTTGGATCCTGAACTGGCGGCGGCACGATGTGGATCTCTGAAGAGGCGGACCTGCACAGGGGCGGTGGGCGCGGGAGCTAGGCTGGGTTCAGCGGGCTCGGGCGTGGGATGATCTGCTCCTCCGGATCGGGAGCGCGCGACGGCGGATGGGACTGGTCGGGCGTGGGTGGAAGAGGAAGAGGAGTGGGAGGAAGAGGAATGGGGAAGGATAGAGAGAGGTGTCGCAGTGTGGGCGTTCGGGGACGACGCATATTTCTCTGAACGGGGACAAAACGTGACGTGGCGCCCCAAGATGCTTTACGAGTTGTGCAAAATATCCAACGGTGCTGAGCTCGTTCGGGACGAGATGGTAAAAAGCTCGTCGTTCGGGCGCTATTGTTTCCGTAGCTAATAGGTCCGTCAATGTTCTAGCTCCGGGTTGTTCTAGCCGATGCAGCAAAAACAGATGTTATTTCTAGCTCAGGGTTTCACGGATTGTAGCAAAACAATCTGCTGGTTCTAGCTCCGGTGTTGGTTGGTGGCAGCAAGAATGTTCTGTTGGTTGTAACAAATCCATCTGCCGGTTCCAACTCCGGCGTCGGCCGGTGACAGCAAAATTGCTTGCTAGTTCTAGCAAAACCATCTGTCGGTTCTAGCTCCGGCGTCGGCCAATGGCCACAAAAATTCTCCCTGGTTGTAGCAAAATTATCCGCCAGTCGTAGCTTTTTCTGTTGCCAGTCGCAGCAAAAATGTAGCACCGTCGTCGCCGTTGCAGCATATCTCGTCGTCGGTGGTAGCTTTTCTGTTGCGGGTTGTAGAAAAAATCGTGCACCATCGTCGCCACCACAACCTCGCCGTCGTCGGTTGCGACATATCCAATAGCCGGTAGTAGCATAGTCGATCGCCGGTTGTACCACGTGCTAATATCGGGAAACATGGTACAAAACAAAACAAATCCACACCTATGCACACCCAAGATCAATATAAAGATGCATTATGGGTTGGGATCATGATCGTTACCGACTGCGAGTTGCAATGGAAGAAGACGAGTCGGTGTAGATCTTACTTGAAGTCCCTCGAACCGTAGATGAATGATCCCTCGAACTGCTCACGAACTGTCCCTCAAACGAAAGATCGAAAGCACGGCCTCTCCACAGATTGCAAGCGTACAGTCTTCACGATCCGGCATCGCTTTGCCGTCTAGTGCTAATCGTCGCCGAAGAATTAGAGGGAGAAGAATAGGACCACATATGGCTTCTCTATTATGAGGTTTAGAGAAAACTAGAACTAGATCTAGTCTAGATCAAACTAGACGAGAACTAGAGGAGGCTTCAAAACTTATGTTCTACGGGCTAGCCCTGCCCCTCTATTTATATGTTGATCCCCGAGGTCGTAATTTGGGAGGGGCCTCCCAAAGTCGGTTTGGAACACAAAGAAGAGTCCTCCTCAGATTCCAGCAATGCCAAGGTTCCTGGCATTTCTGGAAACACCACAGACCTCCCAGGGCCAAACGCCAGGGGCACTGCCGTCTAGTCCCTGACCTCCACAAAACCTCCTTTTGCACCGATCTAAACCCTCATGGGCCTTACCCCTTGGCCCAACAAATGTGTCCTCGCACCGGAACGGTTTTGAAAACATCTGAAACTCTTTCGGAACTCTCTTAAAACTATTACTTATATTCCCCGAACTATTCAGAGAATATTTTCTCATAACTCTTGTTCCACTAACACTCAACAGATCGTGATTCCCTTAAACTTGTGACCCTGTAGGTTCGGTAAAACATAGACATGAAAAAAAATCCTTTTGTTCAATGACCGATAGCGGAACCGTGGACATCCATATCGGTCCCTATGAATACACAAATGACATTCAAGTGAACTTTTGGTTATCATGTGATGTTCCCTTTGCTTCGCTATATTTCACAAAACTCGGGATGCATCGGTATCCTCCTGAGTCATCACGTGCTCTCTATACTAATATCCTCATTACCGGTTTTGTTCTTCTTTCTCATGTCGTGTTCCGGCTCAGGCAAATACTGGTGATTGTGCCCGGATTCAAAAAAAGCTCGATTACCAGCGGCAAGTTGAGGACAAGAATTGGGAGGCGAAGAGGCAACCTGCAATTTATCCCCTTTAAACCAACAATTAGCTTCAATGTGGCCCCATCTATTACAAGCCCAACAACGGATCTATTGGTGCAACTGGGCCTCTGATACGTCTCCAACGTATCTATAATTTTTGATTGTTCCATGCTATTATATTACCCCTTTTGGATGTTTATGGGCTTTATTTTACATATTTATATCATTTTTGGGACTAACCTACTAACCGGAGGCCCAGCCCATATTGTTGTTTTATTGCCTGTTTCAGTATTTCGAAGAAAAGGAATATCAAACGAAGTCCAAATGGAATGAAACCTTCGGTAGCGTGATTTTTTGCAACAATATGATCCTGGAGACTTGGAGTCCACGTCAGAAGATCCTCGAGGAGGCCAAGAGATAGGAGGCCGCGCCCCCCTTACAGGGTGGTCGTCCCCTGTCTCGTGGGCCCCTCGAGCACCTCCCGACCAACTTCTTTCGCCTATATAAGCCTACGTACCCTAAAACCATCGAAAATCAAGATAGATCGGGAGTTCCGCCGCCGCAAGCCTCTATAGCCACCAAAAACCTCTCGAGAGCCCGTTCCGGCACCCTGTCGGAGGGGGAATCCATCACCGGTGGCCATCTTCATCATCCCAACGCTCTCCATGACGAGGAGGGAGTAGTTCACCCTCGGGGCTGAGGGTATGTACCAGTAGCTATGTGTTTGATCTCTCTCTCTCTCTCTCTCGTGTTATCTCTCGTGTTCCCTCTATGGCACGATCTTGATGTATCCCGAGCTTTGCTATTGTAGTTGGATCTTATGTTTTTCTCCCCCCTCTACTCTCTTGTAATGAATTGAGTTTCCCTCTTGAAGTTATCTTATCGGATTGAGTCTTTACTTTGAGAACACTTGATGTATGTCTTGCCGTGTTTATCTGTGGTGACAATGGGATATCATGTGCCTCCTGATGTATGTTTTGGTGACCAATTTGCGGGTTCCTCCCATGAACCTTTGCATAGGGGTTGACACACGTTCTTGACTCTCCGGTAGAAACTTTGGGGCATTCTTTGAAGTACTTTGTGTTGGTTGGATGAATCTGAGATTGTGTGATGCATATCGTATAATCATGCCCACGGATACTTGAGGTGACAATGGAGTATCTAGGTGACATTAGGGTTTTGGTTGATTTGTGTCTTAAGGTGTTATTCTAGTACGAACTCTTGAATAGATCGATCCGAAAGAATAACTTTGAGGTGGTTTCGTACCCTACCATAATCTCTACGTTTGTTCTCCGCTATTAGTGGCTTTGGAGTGACTCTTTGTTGCATGTTGAGGGATTATTATATGATCTATCTATGTTATTATTGTTGAGAGAACTTGCACTAGTGAAAGTATGAACCCTAGGCCTTGTTTCCTATCATTGCAATACCGTTTACGCTCACTTTTATCATTACTTACCTTGCTGTTTTTATTATTTCAGATTACAAATACATTTATCTACCATCCATATTGCACTTGTATCACTATCTCTTCGCCGAACTAGTGCACCTATACAATCGCGTAAGATACATACCGGGAGAACCCCAGCCTCCTCAGCGATTTTGAGCTCCTGGCCGTTGGATCTCTTGCTTGATTGGATTTCGGCCACCGGCTCTCGCCTCGGGATGACAGCGGCCGTCGGATAAAAACGCGACACTGTGGATCGAAACAGTGTCCAAACCGCGCTGCCACCACCTGTAAAATCGGTGCCCCCCGAGGGCATTTTCATCATTTTGTACGTGAGGGTATAAATAGCATCAGCCCCCTGGGAGATGACCTAGCCTCTTCCTCCCTCCGGCTCTACCACCGCACCTCTCTCTCTCCCGTACATCTCTCTCTCTCTTGAGCCGCCGCCGCCAGCCATCCTCCACATCCGCCGCTGCTGCCAACCATCCTTTCCGTCCGCCGGCTCCCACCAACCATCCTTCCCATCCACCGGCTCCCACCAACCACGGTGACGGCGGTAGTAGCCACGCAGGAGGGCGGCAGATCAGCTGCGTTGGCGATGGTGTTCGTGGCGGCGGTGGAGGGCGCGGCCGCGACGCTCCGTCCGGTGTTGTCGTGCGCGCAGCAGGCAGCAGTGCGGTTGGGCGCATGGTGGCGGTGAGAAAGACAAAGCCCGTGGGCGTCATCCACGGCGTGTGCGACGCCGGCCACCGCTGGTCCAGGAGGAGCGCCCCCACCCTCTCCTCTCCTCCTTCCCTCATCACAAGCCACGACAAGGAGGGCCACCGTGGCCGAGCAGGTCAGGTGGCGCGTCCAGATCGCCGAGGAGCTGCCCACAGGTTGGCCATGGCGCGATCGAGCAGAGCACGTGAGGAGGGAGACACTGCTTCCTCTTTCACGCTGCTTATCTAGGTCTGCCTAATTTGTTTTGCTGGTACTATGCTTGTCGTGGATTACTGCCTCACGTGTACGTAGAGCACATGTTGATGCGTGTATGGCTTCCTAATAAGCAGTTCTCTTTGGTGCATCATGTTCTTCCATATGCTTGATTGATTAGAGAGCCCTGCCACATTTATTTATGAGAGGAGGAGCTTGATAGATAGAGATTCAGTAGAAGAAACTGCTATATAGGGATGACCTTTGTATGTTTATGAAAGAAATTTTCGATGTAGGCCTCAGGCTTTCTTGGGTTTATTAAGTGAAAGAGTTAGACTAGCCAGCCAGTTCTCTTTGGAGTTTGCACATAAATCCTACATCTTCAATATGATTTTTAGGCCTCATGTTATGCCAGGGGTTTGGTTATTGTATCAGCTAGCTGATTTACCCCCTTATTTCCTTTACGTTGGTTTGATACTGTGCATGTATTAATGTTTAGTGTCACTTGGATTCAGAACAAAGAGCTGGTACACCGTATAAAAGAAAGAAGTATGCAAATCTGCAGATTCCAGATGCTATAATTTATATATATGCAAAGCATAGAGACAGTTCTAGATAGAAGTGTATTGAACTGTTGATGGTTGGAATTGGTGTGCATTGTCACCGGTCTGCTGTATCTGTCAAGACCTAGGTGTTGTATTTAGCCGAACAGACATTTGACGATTTTCCTGCGCTTGCTCACATTAGCCTAGAAACTCACCATTGTTTTCATTTCCTTTCCAAGGCCATGTATCCCCTTCTTGGTCAATAATGCCTCTGCCTTTGAACTAAAAATCTTCTGAAATCCTCCTTTTCCTTTTCCTTGGTCAATAATTTATTTGATGCTATCTCAGCTGATAGATTTTCGGCTATAGTGTTTCCTGCACAAATGTTTATATATTTGAGGGGCTTGCCACTGTCTACAAAGGTTGCTGATAAATTTATTGGCATTGTATAATCTGCAAATGTTCACAGATTTGAAGGAGTTGCCACTTATCCACAGCAATGATAGCATCAAAGAGTTGAACCGCAGCATCGAGAAACATGAGCGACGTCACGACCTTGTAATATCAGTAAGTTCTGACCTCTTTCCTCTGTAATGTTCCATGATGGTGGTTCAGTAGGCAGCACAATTGAGAAATTACTACACATCATGCTGTATTGAATTGTTTCTGTTATAGTTGCTTATTCCTCAACCTGCACTGAATATTTTCCTCAATCTGTAGTCTTACACACTTGGGGAGATTCCTTCATTGAATAACCGTATAACAATTGTGAGGCAACTTTGGGACCTAACAAAAGATGTTTTGGTATAATGACCCCTTGTCTCTCATGTTTGTGCATGCTTATGGGGGATATCTTTTTTACTTTTGTATCTGATAAACACGATTCATTTTAAGGTTTTGTTAGAGCCTGGAACTCCTCAAGGGTCAAAGACTATAAGACAAATGCGCTCATGTATCCTTTGGATGGAAAAGAGAGTATGTGCTCAGCTCATGATTAAGTATTCAGATATTTGACATATTCCTTGACAGTGTAGTATTTAATTACATAATATTTGTGCTTCCAGAAGTGTCGCAAGAGTAAAAAATCTGCATGTGCTGCTCCAAGTAAAATGAAGAGCATGGTTGTTCAAGAAGATTTGCTGAAAAATGGTGCCTTCGTGGTTGCCCCGGTGAGTTGATCTCGTGGTGACGTTTTGTTGTTTCTTAAATATGCAGGTTGCTTACAACAAAGTAGAATTGTTCCAGATGTATTTTGCATGCTCTAAGAATTTGATCGACATCTTATATATGCCCACTCTACCGTTTTCTTTATCAAGCATGTAAAGTTAAACCACTGGTTTTATATCTCCTTTATTTATTCCATTTATATAGTCTCCAAATGCTATAAGGGATTCTGTTGGTGCTCTATTAACATGATTGCATTTTTTGTTACTTCATAATATTGCTGACAAAATCTTATTCTGCTTTCAGTGTGAGAGCGAGTTGTATGTTGTATGAACTAAGCGCAAATTCATATTGGTCGGTTTAGCGGCTCGCTTGCATTGACGACTGTGTGTAGGCGTGCTGCCATATCTGAGGCTATAATACAACATTTTGTATTTCTCATGGAAGGATGTGCCTGTGGTCCTTAAGGATGTGGTTCACGGGGTTTGACTATGGTTTGATTGTCAAATGAAAGGTCCCAGGTGAACTTCTGCTACTTTTGGTCTTATCTCTCTACATCTCCCCTTACAATGATTCATATTTTTCTGCCTCCATTTTGTTTCTACATACGATGAATTATCTCTTTGCCATAGTTACCTTTTTTTGTCCCCTGCATATCCAAATCGAAAAATACTTGTGGTTTGGTACAGTTGTATTGCAAGTCGAAAAATATTGTATGTGTTAATATCGGATGGTCCAAGTTGAAATTCAGTTTATATTATTCAATATGCATTCTAACAAACATCTTGTGTTTGGCATCATTCTAAAAAATATTAAGTTCTGGTGTTAATCGCAAGCAAATAAGGGTAAGACACATACCATTTATATGTCATTAAACGTTATCACAATTTCTATGTTATTATATTTTACCTCTGGTACTACATTGTGATCTTTCAAGGAATTACTGCTTCCTTTCTACCCCTGGTTTTCTTTTTGTAGGATATTGTAGCCTCACTAGGATGGATTAAGAGTGTCATCTGCTCCCTTTCCCTAATCAAATAGGACTTCCAAACTAATGATACTTGCACTCCTTTTTATCTGTTGATCTCTTTAATTCTGATTACAACTTATGTTTCACAAATATATGAAGGTTTCTACTCTTTTTCAGTGGTCCTTAGTTGATCTCTTTGATTTTTGATTACATATTGTCTCTCTGATTGTAAGTGATTTTGCTGTTGTTTGTAGTTGGCACTTCTCATTTCAGAAATCAGCTATCCTGGTATTTAACCATGTGAGTTTAGAGAGAACAACCAAAGGAGGAACAAGCTCAAGACATGTTTAGCAGCTTCTGCTAAGTAAGTATCCTTAGAACCTTCAACTCCAAATAAAACAAAAATTCAAGAGTATGTTCTTCACATATGAAATAGATAGATGCTGACATGCTTGCTGCATCTGATGAGATTGTGGATCAAGAAGTTAATGGACATGCTTGTGAATCATGGACAATCTCGGCCTGGTATTGTGGCTCGAGTCTGAGCTCTTGCTTGGCTTTAGGTGCAAACATGGACCTTCAGTTCACCTAGAACAAGAATCAAATCCTTGTGTCAATTGTTGTTGTGATAGGAGGCCCATGGCGTATGACCATGATGTATGCATTCACTCTGGGATCTGAGAATAATTTGTTGATCCTGTCTGAAAGATAGTGGTTCGATAGTGAATTTATCCACTTATTTGTTGATTTTTTTTCTTTTGTTGTGTTATGTATGGAGATGCAGATTCTCAGGCTTCAGGTTTTAGTTTTGGTAGTTCGAAGTGCTATTGATTATGTTGTTGTAACTGGTCCTTGATCAGCATGGTGACTGAAGGGATGACTCTTGAAAATTAAGATCCTTATTATGAGATTGAGGTGATGTAAAACTATGTGCTCTTGGCAAAATGTGTACTGACTTTATTTGTTTTGGATTTGGTGGGTTGGACCAAGGCTCTTATACTTTATAGGGCAATGCATTATATCATTGATGTTCTGCATATATGATTGCGATGCGTGCTAAATTTTACTTCCTACTGTCGCAATGTGTTTGATCTTTATGGGCTTGGCCAAGTTGTTGGGACCGGCACCCTCACGCCAAGGCGCGATTCCGATCTAGTTTACCATTGTATTGGGTGTGTTGGGGACACAAGAGACTCTTTGTTATTTGGTTGCAGGGTTGTGTTGGAAATATGCCCTAGAGGCAATAATAAAAGTGTTATTATTATATTTCCTTGTTCATGATAATTGTCTTTTATTCATGCTATAACTGTATTATCCGGAAATCGTAATACACGTGTGAATACATAGACCACAATATGTCCCTAGTGAGCCTCTAGTTGACTAGCTCGTTGTGATCAACAGATAGTCATGGTTTCCTGGCTATGGACATTGGATGTCGTTGATAACGGGATCACATCATTAGGAGAATGATGTGATGGACAAGACCCAATCCTAAGACTAGCACAAAAGATCGTGTAGTTCATTTGCTAGAGCTTTGCCAATGTCAAGTATCTCTTCCTTCGACCATGAGATCGTGTAACTCCTGGATACCGTAGGAGTGCTTTGGGTGTATCAAACGTCACAACGTAACTGGGTGACTATAAAGGTGCACTACAGGTATCTCCAAAAGTATCTATTGTTTTATGCGGATCGAGACTGGGATTTGTCACTCCGTGTAAACGGAGAGGTATCTCTGGGCCCACTCGGTAGGACATCATCATATGCGCGATGTGACCAAGGAGTTGATCACGGGATGATGTGTTACGGAACGAGTAAAGTGACTTGCCGGTAACGAGATTGAACAAGGTATCGGTATACCGACGATCGAATCTCGGGCAAGTAAAATACCGCTAGACAAAGGGAACTGTATACGGGATCGATTGAGTCCTTGACATCGTGGTTCATCCGATGAGATCATCGTGGAACATGTGGGAGCCAACATGGGTATCCAGATCCCGCTGTTGGTTATTGATCGGAGAACGTCTCGGTCATGTCTGCATGTCTCCCGAACCCGTAGGGTCTACACACTTAAGGTTCGATGACGCTAGGGTTATAAAGGAAGCTTGTATGTGGTTACCGAATGTTGTTCGGAGTCCCGGATGAGATCCCGGACGTCACGAGGAGTTCCGGAATGGTCCGGAGGTAAAGATTTATATATAGGAAGTCCTGTTTCGGCCATCGGGACAAGTTTCGGGGTCATCGGTATTGTACCGGGACCACCGGAAGGGTCCCGGGGGCCCACCGGGTGGGGCCACCTGCCCCGGGGGGCCACATGGGCCAAGGGCACCAGCCCCAAGAGGCCCATGCGCCTAGGGAACCCTAGAGGGAAGAGTCCTCGAGGGGGAAGGCACCTCTGAGGTGCCTTGGGGAGGATGGACTCCTCCCCCCTCCTTAGTCGCACCCCTTCCTTGGAGGAGGGGGCAAGGCTGCGCCTCCCCCCTCTCCCCTGCCCCTATATATAGTGGAGGGGAGGGAGGGCATCCACACCTGAGCCCTTGGCGCCTCCCTCCCTCCCGTGACACCTCCTCCTCTCCCGTAGGTGCTTGGCGAAGCCCTGCAGGATTACCACGCTCCTCCATCACCACCACGCCGTTGTGCTGCTGCTGGATGGAGTCTTCCTCAACCTCTCCCTCTCTCCTTGCTGGATCAAGGCGTGGGAGACATCGTCGAGCTGTACGTGTGTTGAACGCGGAGGTGCCGTCCGTTCGGCACTAGGATCATCGGTGATCTGAATCACGACGAGTACGACTCCATCAACCCCGTTCACTTGAACGCTTCCGCTTAGCGATCTACAAGGGTATGTAGATGCACTCTCTTTCTACTCGTTGCTGGTCTCTCCATAGATAGATCTTGGTGACACGTAGGAAAATTTTGAATTTCTGCTACGTTACCCAACAGTGGCATCATGAGCTAGGTCTATTGCGTAGATTCTTTGCACGAGTAGAACACAAAGTAGTTGTGGGCGTTGATGTTGTTCAATATGCTTACCGTTACTAGTCCAATCTTGTTTCGACGGTATTGTGGGATGAAGCGGCCCGGACCGACCTTACACGTACTCTTACGTGAGACAGGTTCCACCGATTGACATGCACTTGGTGCATAAGGTGGCTAGCGGGTGCCAGTCTCTCCCACTTTAGTCGGAACGGATTCGATGAAAAGGGTCCTTATGAAGGGTAAATAGCAATTGGCATATCACGTTGTGGTCTTGCGTAGGTAAGAAACGTTCTTGCTAGAAACCCATAGCAGCCACGTAAAACATGCAACAACAATTAGAGGACGTCTAACTTGTTTTTGCAGGGTATGCTATGTGATGTGATATGGCCAAGAAGAATGTGATGAATGATATGTGATGTATGAGATTGATCATGTTCTTGTAATAGGATTCACGACTTGCATGTCGATGAGTATGACAACCGGCAGGAGCCATAGGAGTTGTCTTTATTTTTTGTATGACCTGCGTGTCATTGAAGAACGCCATGTAAACTTACTTTACTTTATTGCTAAACGCGTTAGCCATAGAAGTAGAAGTAGTCGTTGGCGTGACAACTTCATGAAGACACGATGATGGAGATCATGATGATGGAGATCATGGTGTCATGCCGGTGACGATGATGATCATGGAGCCCCGAAGATGAAGATCAAAAGGAGCAAAATGATATTGGCCATATCATGTCACTATTTGATTGCATGTGATGTTTATCATGTTTATGCATCTTGTTTACTTAGGACGACGGTAGTAAATAAGATGATCCCTTACAAAATTTCAAGAAGTGTTCTCCCCTAACTGTGCACCGTTGCTACAGTTCGTCGCTTCTAAGCATCACGTGATGATCGGGTGTGATGGATTCTTACGTTCACATACAACGGGTGTAAGACAGTTTTACACAGCGAAAACACTTAGGGTTAACTTGACGAGCCTAGCATGTGCAGACATGGCCTCGGAACACGGAGACCGAAAGGTCGAGCATGAGTCGTATGGTAGATACGATCAACATGAAGATGTTCACCGATGATGACTAGTCCGTCTCACGTGATGATCGGACACGGCCTAGTTGACTCGGATCATGTGATCACTTAGATGACCAGAGGGATGTCTATCTAAGTGGGAGTTCATAAGATGAACTTAATTATCCTGAACATAGTCAAAAGACCTTTTGCAAATTATGTCGTAAGCTCGCGCTTTAGTTCTACTGTTTTAGATATGTTCCTAGAGAAAATATAGTTGAAAGTTGACAGTAGCGATTATGCGATCAGTAGAAAGCTTATGTCCTTAATGCACCGCTTAGTGTGCTGAACCCCAAACATCGTTTGTGGATGTTTCGAACATCGAACATACACGTTTTGATAACTACGTGATAGTTCAGTTAAATGGTTTAGAGTATAGGCACCAAAGACGTTTTCGAAATGTCGCGGAACATATGAGATGTTTCGAGGGCTGAAATTAGGATTTCAGGCTCGTGCCCACGTCAAGAGGTATAAGACCTCCGACAATTTTCTTAGCCTGCAAACTAAGGGAGAAAAGCTCAATCGTTGAGCTTGTGCTCAGATTGTCTGAGTGCAACAATCACTTGAATCGAGTGGGAGTTGATCTTCCAGATGAGATAGTGATGTTTCCCCAAAGTCATTGCCACCAAGCTGCTAGAGCTTCGTGATGAACTATAACATATCAAGGATAGAGATGATGATCCTTGAGGTATTCGCGTTGTTTGACATCGCGAAAGTAGAAATCAAGAAGGAGCATCAATTGTTGATGGTTGATGAAACCACTAGTTTCAAGAAGGGCAAGGGAAAGAAGGGATACTTCATGAAACGGAAAATCAGCTGCTGCACCAATGAAGAAACCCGAGGTTGAACCCAAACCCGAGACTATGTGCTTCTGTAATAAGGGGAACAACCACTGGAGCAGGATTACCCTAGATACTTGGTAGATGAGAAGGCTGGCAAGGTCGATAGAAGTATATTGGATATACATTATGTTAATGTGTACTTTACTAGTACTCCTAGTAGCACCAGGGTATTAGATACCGGTTCGGTTGCTAAGTGTTAGTAACTCGAAATAAAAGCTACGGAATAAAACGGAGACTAGCTAAAGGTGAGCTGACGATATGTGTTCGAAGTATTTCCAATGTTGATATGATCAAGCATCGCACGCTCCCTCTACCATCAAGATTAGTATTAAACCTGAATGGTTTATTGAATCTCGGTCGTAGTGATACACATTTTCATGCCAAAAGATATAAGATAGTAATGATAGTACCACTTACTTGTGGCACTGCCATGTAAGTCATAATGGTATAAAACGCATGAAGAAGCTCCATGTTGATGGATCTTTGGACTCACTCGTTTTTGGAAAGTTTGAGACATGCGAACCATGTCTATTGGTGTATATGCATGAAGAAACTCCATGCAAATGGACCGTTTGGACTCAATTGATTTTCAATCACTTGAGATATGCAAATCATACCACATAGGCAAGATGACTGAAAAGCCTCGGGTTTCAATAAGATGGAACAAGATAGCAACTTGTTGGAAGTAACACATTTTGATGTGTGTAGTCCAATGAGTGCTGAGGCAGGCAGTGAATATCGTTATGTACTTACTTCACAGATGATTCGAGTAGATGTTGAGAATATTTACTTGATGAAACACAAGTCTGAATTATTGAATGGTTCAAATAATTTCAGAGTGAAGTAGAAGATCATTATGACAACAGGATAAAATGTCTATGATATGATCATAGAGATGAATATCTGAGTTACGAGTTTTGGCACACAATTAAGACATTGTGGAAATTGTTTCGCAATTAATACCGCTTGAACACCATAATGTGATGGTGTGTCCGAACATCATAGTTGCACCCTATTGGATATGGTGCGTACCATGATGTCTCTTATCGAATTACCACTATCGTTCATGGGTTAGGCATTAGAGACAACCACATTCACTTTAAATAGGGCACCACGTAATTCCGTTGAGATGACACCGTATGAATTATGGTTTAGAGAAACCTAAGTTGTCGTTTCTTAAAGGTTTGGGGCTGCGACGCTTATGTGAAAAAGTTTCAGGTTGATAAGCTCGAACCCAAAGCGGATAAAATGCATCTTCATAGGACACCCAAACAGTTGGGTATACCTCCTAATTCAGATCCGAAAGCAATATGGATTGCTTCTTGAATCGGGTCCTTTCTCGAGAAAAGTTTGTCTCGGAAAGTTGAGTGGGAGGATGGTGGAGACTTGATGAGGTTATTGAACCTTCACTTCAACTAGTGTGTAGCAGGGCACAGGAAGTTGTTCCTATGGCACCTACACCAATTGAAGTAGAAGCTTATGATAGTGATCATGAAACTTTGAATCAAGTCACTGCCGTACCTCGTAGGGTGACAAGGATACGTACTACTTCAGAGTGGTACAGTAATCCTGTCTTGAAGGTCATGTTGCTAGACAACAATGAACCTACGAGCTATGGAGAAGCGATGGTGGGCCCAAATTCCGACAAATGGTTAGAAGCCATAAAGTCCGAGATAGGATCCATGTATCAGAACAAAGCATGGACTTTGGTGGACTTGCCCGATGATCGGCAAGCCATTGAGATAAATGGATCTTTAAGAAGAAGACGGACGTGGACGGTAATGTCACCGTCCATGAAGCTCGACTTGTGGCGAAGAATTTTTCACAAGTTCAAGGAGTTGACTACGATGAGATTTTCTCATCCGTAGCGATGCTTAAAGTCCGTCGGAATCATGTTAGCATTGGCTGCATTTATGAAATCTGGCAGATGGATGTCAAGACAAGTTTCCTTACCAGTTTTTGTAAGGAAAGGTTGTATGTGATACAATCAGAAAAGTTTTGTCAATCCTAAGGATGCTAAAAGGTATGCTAGCTCCAGCGATCCTTCTAAGGACTGGAGTAAGCATCTCGGAGTTGGAATGTACACTTTGATGAGATGATCAAAGATTTTGGGTTTGTACAAAGTTTATGAGAAACTTGTATTTCCAAAGAAGTGAGTGGGAGCACTATAGAATTTCTGATGAGTATATGTTGTTGACATATTGTTGATCAGAAATGACGTAGAATTTCTGGAAAGCATATAGGGTTATTTTGAAAGTGTTTTTCAATGGAAAGCCTGGATTAAGCTACTTGAACATTGAGCATCAAGATCTATAAGGATAGATCAAAATGCTTAATAATACTTTCAAATGAGCACATACCTTGACATGATCTTGAAGGTGTTCAAGATGGACCAGTCAAAGAAGGAGTTCTTGCCTGAGTTGTAAGGTACGAAGTTAGGACTTAAAGCTCGACCACGGCAGAATAGAGAGAAAGGACGAAGGTCGTCCCCTATGCTTAAGACGTAGGCTCTTCAGTATGCTATGCTGTGTACCGCACCTGAAGTGTGCCTTGCCATGAGTCAGTCAAGGGGTACAAGAGTGATCCAAGAATGGCTCACAGGACAGCGGTCAAAGTTATCCTTAGTAACTAGTGGACTAAGGAATTTTCTCGATTATGGTGGTGGAAAAAGAGTTCGTCGTAAAGGTTACGACGATGCAAGCTTGACACCTATCCGGATAGCTCTGAGTAGAGAAACCGGATACATATAATGGAGCAATAATTTAGAATAGCTCCAAGTAGAACAGTTATTTGGAATAGCTCCAAATAGAGCGTGGTAGCTGCATCTAGGAGATGACATAGAGATTTGTAAAGCACACACGGATCTGAAAGGTTCAGACCCGTTGACTAAAACCTCTCTCACAAGCAACATGATCAAACATAAAACTCATTGAGTGTTAATCACATAGTGATGTGAACTAGACTACTGACTCTAGTAAACTCTTGGGTGTTAGTCACATGGCGATGTGACCTGTGAGTGTTAATCACATGGCGATGTGAACTAGATTATTGACTCTAGTGCAAGTGGGAGACTGTTGGAAATATGCCCTAGAGGCAATAATAAAAGTGTTATTATTATATTTCCTTGTTCATGATAATTGTCTTTTATTCATGCTATAACTGTATTATCCGGAAATCGTAATACACGTGTGAATACATAGACCACAATATGTCCCTAGTGAGCCTCTAGTTGACTAGCTCGTTGTGATCAACAGATAGTCATGGTTTCCTGGCTATGGACATTGGATGTCGTTGATAACGGGATCACATCATTAGGAGAATGATGTGATGGACAAGACCCAATCCTAAGACTAGCACAAAAGATCGTGTAGTTCATTTGCTAGAGCTTTGCCAATGTCAAGTATCTCTTCCTTCGACCATGAGATCGTGTAACTCCTGGATACCGTAGGAGTGCTTTGGGTGTATCAAACGTCACAACGTAACTGGGTGACTATAAAGGTGCACTACAGGTATCTCCAAAAGTATCTATTGTTTTATGCGGATCGAGACTGGGATTTGTCACTCCGTGTAAACGGAGAGGTATCTCTGGGCCCACTCGGTAGGACATCATCATATGCGCGATGTGACCAAGGAGTTGATCACGGGATGATGTGTTACGGAACGAGTAAAGTGACTTGCCGGTAACGAGATTGAACAAGGTATCGGATACCGACGATCGAATCTCGGGCAAGTAAAATACCGCTAGACAAAGGGAATTGTATACGGGATCGATTGAGTCCTTGACATCGTGGTTCATCCGATGAGATCATCGTGGAACATGTGGGAGCCAACATGGGTATCCAGATCCCGCTGTTGGTTATTGACCGGAGAACGTCTCGGTCATGTCTGCATGTCTCCCGAACCCGTAGGGTCTACACACTTAAGGTTCGATGACGCTAGGGTTATAAAGGAAGCTTGTATGTGGTTACCGAATGTTGTTCGGAGTCCCGGATGAGATCCCGGACGTCACGAGGAGTTCCGGAATGGTCCGGAGGTAAAGATTTATATATAGGAAGTCCTGTTTCGGCCATCGGGACAAGTTTCGGGGTCATCGGTATTGTACCGGGACCACCGGAAGGGTCCCGGGGGCCCACCGGGTGGGGCCACCTGCCCCGGGGGGCCACATGGGCTGTAGGGGGTGCGCCTTGGCCTACATGGGCCAAGGGCACCAGCCCCAAGAGGCCCATGCGCCTAGGGAACCCTAGAGGGAAGAGTCCTCAAGGGGGAAGGCACCTCCGAGGTGCCTTGGGGAGGATGGACTCCTCCCCCCTCTTAGCCGCACCCCTTCCTTGGAGGAGGGGGCAAGGCTGCGCCTCCCCCCTCTCCCCTGCCCCTATATATAGTGGAGGGGAGGGAGGGCATCCACACCTGAGCCCTTGGCGCCTCCCTCCCTCCCGTGACACCTCCTCCTCTCCCGTAGGTGCTTGGCGAAGCCCTGCAGGATTGCCACGCTCCTCCATCACCACCATGCCGTTGTGCTGCTGCTGGATGGAGTCTTCCTCAACCTCTCCCTCTCTCCTTGCTGGATCAAGGCGTGGGAGACATCGTCGAGCTGTACGTGTGTTGAACGCGGAGGTGCCGTCCGTTCGGCACTAGGATCATCGGTGATCTGAATCACGACGAGTATGACTCCATCAACCCCGTTCACTTGAACGCTTCCGCTTAGCGATCTACAAGGGTATGTAGATGCACTCTCTTTCTACTCGTTGCTGGTCTCTCCATAGATAGATCTTGGTGACACGTAGGAAAATTTTGAATTTCTGCTACGTTACCCAACAGGTTGCTTGAGAGAGACCATCTTCATCCTACGCCTCCTACGGATTGATAAACCTTAGGTCATCCACTTGAGGGAAATTTGCTACTGTCCTACAAACCTGTACACATGCAGGCCCAACAACGTCTACAAGAAGAAGGTTGTGTAGTACACAACAAGCTCTTCTCTGTTGCCGTTGCCGGGGAGGCTAGGTAAAGGGAACTCAACCACACCCCGTCAACTAAGCTCTTTTCTAGCGCCGTTGCCGGGGAGGTGAGTGCTTGAAGGTATATCTTTAGATCTTGCAATCGAATCTTTTTGTTTCTTGTTTTATCACTAGTTTAGTTTATAAAAGAAAATTACCAAAAAAAGGAATTGAGTTTGTCTCATACGCTTCGTCTTTTTAATATCTTTCGTGAGAATGGTAGAAATGAAAATTGTGCTCAAGTGCTAGAAGAAGAATTACATAGAATGCTTGGTACTAGATCTTTGTGTGATGAGCATGATTGCAATGTTGTTAGTATGAATTCCTTGAATATCCATGATGCTAATGATATGCAAAGCCACAAGCTTGGGGAAGCTATGTTTGATGAATATGATATGTTTAGTCCCCCAAGTTTTGATGAGAATATTTATTATGATGAAAGCATGCCTCCTATTTATGATGATTATATTGATGAAAGTGGGTTTGGAAGAGTGTCGACTTTATTTAGTGATGATTCCACTATTTCGGAAGAGGTTTCAATTGATTATGAGAACAAAGTTGCTATCTATGATGATTATTATGATGACTTGTATGCTATTAAGAATAATGATAACCATGAAACTTGTCATCATGATTTTAGTTTTCAATTGTATTATGCCTCACATGATAATTATTTTGTTGAGTTTGCTCCCACTACTATTCATGAGAAGAAATTTGCTTATGTGGAGAGTAGTAAATTTTCTATGCTAGTAGATCATGAAAAGAATGATTTAGGTGCTGGTTATATTGTTGAATTCATTCATGATGCTACTGAAAATTATTATGAGGGAGGAATATATGCTTGTAGGAATTGCAATCATGTCAAGTTTCCTCTCTATGTGCTTAATTTTTTGAAGTTGTGCTTGTTTTGCCTTCCTATGCTTGTTGATTATTGTTCCCATAAGTTATTTGCTCACGAAATCCCTATGCATAGGAAGTGGGTTAGACTTAAATGTGCTAGTCATATGCTTCACGATGCTCCCGTTATGTTTCAATTCTTATCTTTTATGTGAGCATCATTGTCATCATCATGCCTAGCTAGAAAGGCATTAAAGAAAATCGCTTGTTGGGAGACAACCCAATACTTATCCTTACTGTTTTTGTGTGTACCACATGATTATACTAGTGTAGTAATCATGTTTTATAGCTTTTGTTTCAATAAAGTTCCAAGTAAGACCTTTAGGAGAGCTTACGGTGATAGTTGTGTTGATCCTGCTGGAAATCAAAAACTTTTTCACCCAGTAACTTAGTTTTGTTAATTCCCAGAAACGTGATTTTGATCTGATTCTTTTTTCTATGGATTGGTACACAAATTTCTTAGGACTTCCTAATTTGGTAGAATTGTTGTAGTTCTCGAAGTGTACGTTTGATACAGATTACTACAGACTGTTCTGTTTTTGACAGATTCTGCGTTCTATGTGTTGTTTGTTTATTTTGATGAATCTATGGCTAGTATTAAGTGGTATGAACCAAAGAGAAGTTGGAATACAGTAGATATTACACCAATATGAATTTATAATGAGTTTATTACAGTACATAAGTGGTGGTTTTATTTTCTTATACTAACGGGGCTTACGAGTTTTCTGTTGAGTTTTGTGTTGTGGAGTTTTCAAGTTTTGGGTAAAGATTCGATGGACTATGAAATAAGGAGGGGAAAGAGCCTAATCTTGGGGATGCCCAAGTCACCCCAAGATAATATTCAAGAATATCCAAGAGCCTAAGCTTGGGGATGCCCCGGATGGCATCCCCTCTTTCGTCTTCGTTCATCGGTAACTTTACTTGGAGCTATATTTTTATTCACCACATGATATGTGTTTGACTTGGGGCATCATTTTCTTTTGTTAGTATTTTCTGTTGTTTAGATTAACGTTTTGCATCTTTAGTTTCAATAAAAAAGTCAAGGATAGCCTTTGCCATGCTTATTTTGCTAGTATACATGTTCCTGTTTGAAAACAGAAAGTTTACCGCTGTTGTAAAAATTCCCTAAAAAAGTCAGAGCATGAGATAATGATGAAACCTTTTGCATAATGAGCTCTTACAAATTTACTACAGTGGGAATTTTATTTCATAATTGTTGGAGTTAGGGAAGTATGATGAATCTTGCATTATTTACAGACTATGCTGTTTTGACAGATTGCTGTTATGGTTGCATTGTTTGCATATGTTTGCTTGTTTAATGATTCTATTTGAGGATAGGAGTATTAAATATGCAGGGGCATTTAGTATTAAATGTTGAATAATAATTTTAATGATTTGTTACAGTAGAAAATGATAAGGTTTTGCATTGGTTTATACTAACCTATCTCATGAGTTCTTGTTGAGTTTGTTGTGGATGAAGCTTTTGAGAAATAGAGAAACCATGATATGAGAGGAATTAAGGAGACACAGAAGTTCAAGCTTGGGGATGCCCAAGGCACCCCAAGATAATATTTCAAGAAGTCTCAAGCATCTAAGCTTGGGGATGCTCCGGTGGGCATCCCACCTGTCTTCTCCAACAATTATCGGTTAGTATCGGTTGAGCCTAAGTTTTTGCTTATTCACATGAGTTGTGCTATCCTTGCAATGTCATTTTTTTGCTTGCTGCTTGAATAAGATACCAAGATCTGAAATTCTTTAATGTTAGAGAGTCTTCACATAGTTGCACAATTATTCGACTACTCATTGATCTCCACGTATATCTTTCGGAGTAGTTTGTCATTTGCTCTAGTGCATTACTTATATCTTTTAAAGCACGGCGGTGGTTATATTTTGTAGAAATTGCTAGTCTCTCATGCTTCACTTATATTATTTTGAGAGTCTTTTAGAACAGCATGGTATTTGCTATGGTTATAAAGTTGGTCCTAGAATGATGAGCATCCAAGTTGGGTATAATAAAAACTATCATAGAAAGTGAATTGGATGCTATGATCAACTTGATGCTTGATAATTGTTTTGAGATATGGAGGTAGTGATATTAAAGTCATGCTAGTTGGGTGATTATGGATTTAAAGAATGCTTGTGTTGAAGCTTGTGACTCCCGTAGCATGTATGTATGGTGAACCACTTTGTGATGAAGTTGGAGCACAATTTTATTTATTGATTGTCTTCCTTATGAGTGGCGGTCGGAGACGAGTGATGGTCTTTTCCTACCAATCTATCCCCCTAGGAGCATGTGCGTAGTACTTTGGTTTTTGATGACTTCTAAATTTTTGCAACAAGTATATGAGTTCTTTTGATTAATGTTGAGTCCATGGATTATACGCACCCTTTCACCCTTCCACCATTGCTAGCTTCTCTTGTACCATGCAACTTTCGCCGATACCATACACCCACCATACTCCTTCCTCAAAACAGCCACCATACCTACCTATTATGGCATTTCCGTAGCCATACCAAGATATATTGCCATGCAACTTTCCACCGTTACGTTCATATGACACGCATTACTTTTGTCATATTGCTCTTTGCATGATCATGTAGTTGACATCGTATTTGTGGCAAGGCCACCTTCATAATTTTCATACATGTCGCTCTTGATTCATTGCATATCCCGGTACACCGCCGGAGGCATATATATAGAGTCATATCTTGTTCTAGCTTTGAGTTGTAATTCTTGAGTTGTAAATCCATAAAAGTGTGATGATCTTCATTATTAGAGCATTGTCCTAGTGAGAAAAGGATGATGAAGACTATGATTCCCCCACAAGTCGGGATGAGACTTTGGACTTTACAAAAAAAAGAGAAAGGCCAAAAAAAAGAAGGCCAAAGAAAAAGAAAAAAAAAAGAAAGAAGAAAAAAAATAAAATGAGAGAAAAAGAGAGAAGGGACAATGCTACTATCTCTTTTTCCACACTTGTGCTTCAAAATAGCATCATGATCTTCATATAGTGAGTCTCATAAGTTGTCTTTTTCATACTAGTGGGAATTTTTCATTATAGAACTTGGCTTGTATATTCCTACAATGGGCTTCCTCAAATGCCCTAGGTCTTCGTGAGCAAGCAAGTTGGATGCACACCCACTTAGTTTCTTTTGTTGAGCTTTCATATATTTATAACTCTAGTGCATCCGTTGCATGGCAATCCCTACTCACTCACATTGATATCTATTAATGGGCATATCCATAGCCCATTGATACGCCTAGTTGATGTGAGACTATCTTCTCCTTTTTGACTTCTCCACAACCACCATTCTACTCCACATATAGTGCTATGTCCATGGCTCACGCTCATGTATTGCGTGAAAGTTGGAAAAGTTTGAGATTATTAAAGTATGAAATAATTGCTTGACTTTTCATCGGGGTTGTGCATGATTAAATACTTTGTGTGATGAAGATAGAGCAACAGCCAGACTATATTATTTTGTAGGGATAACTTTCTTTGGCCATGTTATTTTGAGAAGACATGATTACTTTGATTAGTATGCTTGAAGTATCACCATTTTAATGTTAATATGAACTTTTATTTTGTATTCATTTGGATCTGAACATTCATGCCACAATAAAGAAAATTACATTATAAATTATGCTAGGTAGCATTCCACATCAAAAATTCTGTTTTTATCATTTACCTACTCGAGGATGAGCAGGAATTAAGATTGGGGATGCTTGATACGTCTCCAACGTATCTATAATTTTTGATTGTTCCATGCTATTATATTACCCCTTTTGGATGTTTATGGGCTTTATTTTACATATTTATATCATTTTTGGGACTAACCTACTAACCGAAGGCCCAGCCCATATTGCTGTTTTATTGTCTGTTTCAGTATTTCAAAGAAAAGTAATATCAAACAGAGTCCAAACGGAATGAAACCTTCGGCAGCGTGATTTTTTGGAAGAATATGATCCTGGAGACTTGGAGTCCACGTCAGAAGATCCTCGAGGAGGCCACGAGATAGGAGGCCGCGCCCCCCTTACAGGGTGGTGGCCCCCTGTCTCGTGGGCCCCTCGAGCACCTCCCGACCGACTTCTTTCGCCTATATAAGCCTACGCACCCTAAAAACATCGAAAATCAAGATAGATCGGGAGTTCCATCGCCGCAAGCCTCTATAGCCACCAAAAACCTCTCGGGAGCCCGTTCCGGCACCCTGCCAGAGGGGGAATCCATCACCGGTGGCCATATTCATCATCCCGGCGCTCTCCATGACGAGGAGGGAGTAGTTCACCCTCGGGGCTGACGGTATGTACCAGTAGCTATGTGTTTGATCTCTCTCTCTCGTGTTATCTCTCGTGTTCCCTCTATGGCACGATCTTGATGTATCCCGAGCTTTGCCATTGTAGTTGGATCTTATGATGTTTCTCCCCCCTCTACTCTCTTGTGATGAATTGAGTTTCCCTCTTGAAGTTATCTTAACGGATTGAGTCTTTACTTTGAGAACACTTGATGTATGTCATGCCGTGTTTATCTGTGGTGACAATGGGATATCACGTGCCTCTTGATGTATGTTTTGGTGACCAACTTGCGGGTTCCGCCTATGAACGTATGCATAGGGGTTGGCACACGTTCTTGACTCTCCGGTAGAAACTTTGGGGCATTATTTGAAGTACTTTGTGTTGGTTGGATGAATCTGAGATTGTGTGATGCATATCGTATAATCATGCCCACGGATACTTGAGGTGACAATGGAGTATCTAGGTGACATTAGGGTTTTGGTTGATTTGTGTCTGAAGGTGTTATTCTAGTACGAACTCTTGAATAGATCGATCCGAAAGAATAACTTTGAGGTGGTTTCGTACCCTACCATAATCTCTACGTTTGTTCTTTGCTATTAGTGGCTTTGGAGTGACTCTTTGTTGCATGTTGAGGGATTGTTATATGATCTATCTATGTTATTATTGTTGAGAGAACTTGCACTAGTGAAAGTATGAACCCTAGGCCTTGTTTCCTATCATTGCAATACCGTTTACGCTCACTTTTATCATTACTTACCTTGCTGTTTTTATTATTTCAGATTACAAATATATTTATCTACCATCCATATTGCACTTGTATCACTATCTCTTCGCCGAACTAGTGCACCTATACAATTTACCATTGTATTGGGTGTGTTGGGGACACAAGAGACTCTTTGTTATTTGGTTGCAGGGTTGCTTGAGAGAGACCATCTTCATCCTACGCCTCCTACGGATTGATAAACCTTAGGTCATCCACTTGAGGGAAATTTGCTACTGTCCTACAAACCTGTGCACTTGCAGGCCCAACAACGTCTACAAGAAGAAGGTTGTGTAGTAGACATCAGCCTCGTGTGGCCTGAAAGCGGACACCGGACATAGAAGGCCTCGCCTGAATTCTAGCCGCACCCACCGCATTACTAGGCCTAGACTTATTCGGGTCAAGAGTTTGAACCGCCGAAGATGCCGCCCTTCCATAGAGTGAGATTGTTGGGGGAAGTTAACACAGCAAAAACTGACTGGTGAACTGAATCAATGCGTTCGAACATAGAACGTGATTGAGGAGGAATACCACCTGAAGAATGACCGGTGTCAAAGAAAAGGGGCTCACGAACCACAAAAGCATAAGATAGGTGATTGCTGGATCGGGAAACAACAGACCAACCCTCCTCCAAAGAACCAATGAAAGAACAGTAGTCTGCGAGCAGATCAAGGCCTTGAGATCCCAACAACAGGAAATCCGCACTGAAGAGATTGTTTGATATAATACCACCCCGAATGATTTCAAAACCAAGTTCTTTAGAAGAGACACAAAATTTGAATGCCCAATTGCGATACCTTGGAGAGGGTTGCAAAGCCACCAAAACAAGCTTGCAGAATAAGTCACACTGTGTCTTGATCGATGGTGATCTTGGACTTAGAGAATTTGAGGACCATGAAGAACGTCCTGACGTGCCTATCGGAATAATTGAGGGGGATCTAGTATTACCTACCGATATAGGCCTCAAAAGCCAAACTTGGTTCAAACCAACGATCGGAGAGCACCATATTGTGAGAAGAGACTACTGGCACGAGGACGTGGGAGCCGGAACCGGAGTAGTCACTGGCAAGGGTGTTAGTCACCGCGGCCTGCGGTGGAGGTCTAGGCGGAGGATGTTTGTGAATTACGTTTCGGCGAGGCACAATTTTCTCGAACGTGGAATATAATTTTACTTCTTGTGGAATTCTTTATGCAAAGTTGGTTGACAAGCATGCTTGTCTCTTATGATGACCATACATATAATTTCTGAACATATTGTCTAATGAATATGTGGTTGATTAGAAAAAACACACTAGCCGTGTACTAGACGAGGCGAGCTGTCACCATGTCATAATCATTTGTTTTGTTTTTTCGAAGACATAATCGTTTGCTCGAGTATATAGTTTAGTAACCACTACCCACAAGCGACGATATGTGTCATCGCAGGTAGAAGCCCGAAACAACAAGTGCGGGCAGTACAGCGTGCCACCGGCCACTCACATATACTACGACACAACCAGTGTCATATCTGAACGGTGATGTGCCTGGTCTCGTCCCCTGGGGACAGCGAGAAGGTGGCCTGCTTCGACGTGTTGCCGGCGTTCACGGTGACCACGTACTCGCCGAGGTAGCCGCTGAAGCTGTAGGCGCCGTGCACGTCCGTCGGCCCGGCGACCTGCCCCGTCTGCCACTCCTGCAGCAGGCGGTCGACGACGTCCCCGACGGGCAGGTTCTTGAGGTTCCAGTCCGTGAGGCACATCTGGTAGCACCCGTTCTCGTGCAGCGCCGTCCAGAGCATGACGCCGCTCACCGCCGGGTGCGCGTACGCCTCCCGCAGCACCTGCTCCAGGTACACGGCCTGCGTCTGCGCGTCGAACTTGTTGTTGATGTCGATCTCGGTGAACCAGATGGGCAGGTTGAGCGTGGCCAGCTTGTCGAGCACGGCCCTCATGTAGGGGATGTTGGGCTTGGAGAAGTGGCCCTCGAGGCCGATCCCCTCCAGCACGGCGCCGCCGGCCCGGAGGTCCTTGAGTCGGGCCACGTACGCGTCGACGGTCGAGGACACGTCGTCGCAGGTCTCCACCACGTTGTACTCGTTCATGAAGAGCGTGGCGAGCGGGTCGGCGTCCTGCGCCACGCTGAAGAACTCCATGGTGGCGTTGGGGCCCAGCCGCTGCTCGTAGAAGTTGAAGTGCAGCATCTCGTTGTTGACGTCCCAGTGCGCGAACTCGCCGCGGTAGCGGGTCATGAGGCTCTGGATGCGCGTGTTCACGGCGGAGCGGAGGTCGTCCGGCGACAGGCCCTTGACCCACCGGGGCGTGGCGTCCTGGTTCTCCCAGAAGATGTTGTGCCCGCGCACCATCACCCGGTGCGACCGCACGAACGCCAGCATCTGGTCCGGCACGTCGAACCGGAGCAGCCCCGACGCCGGCTCCGTCGAGTACCACTTGAGCTCGTCCTCGAACACCGCCGCGTTGAACCGGTCCACGAACCACTTCTGGTACGCGTCGTTGCCCAGGATGGTGGAGGCGATCGCCGACCCAAGCGGGAAGTCCTTAGCCGTCTGCTGCACGGACACCGACGCGCCGACCACCCGGGTGCCGTGCGGGTCGGCGACGTGGACGGTGGCCATCCTCTTCCTCCTCTGCTTCGGCCCAAAAACACGCATCAGATTACTCGCGCTCACTCAACTGCTACTCTACGTGGGAAGGTCAAGTTGGCACGTGACAACGACAAAACTGTACCTTCCGGATCGTATCTTTCTGGTGCATCGACCATTGATCCGTCGTGAACGGCTGGAGCGAGGCGCTCGCAGTGGTGATCTTCATCGGGGTCCTATCAGCATTCTGAAATGCAAAATCAACGAGGGGGTAAGAAATCAGGCAGCACGTTCAGCGTAAAGTTCTCGGATATCAGGTGCACCTGGAAGAAGATGACGGAGGTCTGAGTTGGCCAGTCGAGGACGAAGCCACCCTTGAGGAACGCCCAGCAGTCGCTCCTGGCGAGGACCGTCCCGATGCACCGTGTGCCGGAGTTGTCCGGGGCCAGCCTCGCGGTGATCAGAGCCGAGGGAGAGCCTTCCAGCTTCACCCAGCCTGAGAAGGTGTACATTGTGGACTTGTTGAGGTTGTAGACCACGAACGCCGGGGACAGGACGCCAGTCTCCGTCGTCTTGTACCCGTTCGGGTCGTCGCCGTTGCCGTACTTGAGAATCCCGCCGTTGTACTGCGCCGGCTCCGGGCGGCCTCTGCACTGAACGCCACGTACACCACACAGATTTAATCACCACTATTCCACGAGAGATGCATGGGAGTGAACTATGCTGCTCCAGTTTACTCGTCGTCAGAGCTACCATGCAGACGCACTGAAACTTCCATCAGTCCGCTGTATACGGACAGGACAGCGACAGCGTGACACGAGACTAAAGTTCAGCTAAGCGTAATTTATATACAACTAATAAGCAGTAAGAAGATCATTTGGTCGGCCTGAAAACGCATGTGAGCAGTAGGCGTGCGCTGTGCTTGCTTCCAAATAAGAGCATCGAGCAGACAGACTGAACCAACTCGTCATGATACTTGTAGCCATTTCAGAACATACCGTAGACTAATGCTTCAATTATGCGACGAAAAGTGTAGTATAACACTAGTTGTCATTTGTTTGTGTGTGATATTTTAGCAGGTTGGTGCGGGTGGGCTTGTGGTCTCCCAGCGCACACATGGGAACAAAACTGAAATAACTGAAGAAAACGTCAGGTGCACACTGTGGGAGGAAAGGAACGTTGGTGGTCCAGTGGATTTGGGCAGGCGTCGTCATTTCATTTCGCCCCTCATTCCCTTCCTAGTAGTTAGCTCTAACCCCATGGCATGAGCTCCCCAAGAGCAATGCCCGCGCTGCTAAACAATGCAAGAACAGTTGACAAAGACCAGCTCTGTCAAACTACTACACTCCCACCAAAGAAACTCGCAGCTACTACTGAAAACTACTTCGAGAAAGGAACGCAGAACAGAGGATCGTTCAGTAAGACTTACGTCCGTGTGGGCAGTGTAATCGTACCAACCATCTGCATACAAACAGAACATATAGTTCAGACAGTGTTACATGTAAGAGAGGCTGAAAGAGGAACACGAGCAAGTAAGAGAGACAGAACGAAACTGACCAGGAGGCACGGCGGCAACGAGCTCACTGCCGCAATGCACCATCCACCACACGAGAAACGCCACCGCATGGTTCAGAGCGAAGCTACCACGGCTCCTCATCTTGCACCAGCAAGCTAGCTAGCGCCGTGCTCTCCGTCCACCCAGCTTCTCCCGCTCAAACTAACAGCTCACACACTGCCTCGCAAGCTAGCTAGCAATGAGTGGATGCTGAAGAAGAATGTATGTATGAATGTGTGTACCAGCTACCGGTATGATCAGGGCAAGGAGAGCTACTCCTCCATCCAGGGCTATATATAGCCTCCCAGGTAGAAGACGGCCGAGGCGGGGCACTTCGGCGCACCGTCGCTTGTGCGCGCCCGGGTGGCCGCTCTCCCCTCCCCGCACCTGGCGGGCCGCCATTGGCCAGCAGCGGGTCACGGGCCGCCGGCCGTGGGCGCCCACCACGTCGGTACGCGCGGAGGAAGCGGTGCGTGCGCGCCTTCCTTCCTTCCCCGGTCTGAGTGCCCTTGTGGTGCTCTCCAGCGCCGGGCCTAGCCAGCATGCCCTGTTCGCCCAGTGGGTTGGTTCACATGCGCGCGGTAAGATCATATCACAGGTCTGCCTGTGAGCAACCCCCGCCTCGTTCCGGTGTCTCGTACCGGTCCCGTCCGTGCCCGGCGCCACGGGAGGGAATTGTACCGCTGCGACAGTGCTGGACTGGAACTTTCTCATGTCGTTTCGTTCTTCCGTTGCGTCGGGTTTCACGGCCCGTGCGCGGGTTAAATTCTAGTGGTGGCGGTGTGGTGAGTTCACGGTCGCGGACGGGTTGTCACGTCTGTCGTGCTGCGTGGTGCCGTGTCCGGGAGTCGGGCGAGTTAATAGCGCTAGGATTGTTGCACTGTAGTCGTCCGGAGTTCATCGTTCGTGATGATAGGGGATCGCGTTCCCTGCAGGGCACAGCTAGGGGCGACGTTGCATTAACTAACCAGCAGCAAGCATGTGACGCAATGGAGATGGAAAGCAACACGTGACACGCCCGTCTAAGGAAGGGAAGCTGACCATTTAGTGCTCTAGATAGCAGCCAGTTGGTGGTTAGAGGTGGTTTATTACGAATTTACATTTGACAACATTGGTATTCTGCCACAGCCAATACTTTTATTTGGAAAAAAAGGGCAAGTAGCCGGTAAAACAAAAGCCTACTGTCCCGGCATAAGATTACACAAATAAGTTGCACCCGCCAATCCCTAATTTGCCTCGCATCGGATTTTGGCCATAATTATAGTAGACGTAGCAAACTCATTGTTGAAGATTCTTGTATTTTGCTCGTTCCACAACTCATAAGACAAAAACATCGTAACAGAAACCATAGCCTTACGACAGACAAAGCCACCAACGACCCCTGGCGAACCACAAAGATTTGACATCCTCAAACCCATGCCAAGCATTCCGGTGTAATCCTTCTAGTTGAAGTCAGCCGCACACTATACACCACACCCTAGTGAAGAATCTGCATTGGAAGAGGAGATGTGGCACTAATCCAGAACTAGGTTGCATAGCGGACAATTGCCACAATTTGGCCAACCATGTTTAGCTAGGCAGTCGTCCGTCCAAACTCAATTCTGAGGATCAATAAGGCAAAGAACTTGCGCTTTGGGGGTGCCCAGCTCTTCTAAATCGTGCTCTTGAAGCTATTACCACCATTTGGAAATTAGTGACGCTATTTTACTTCAAATTTTGACCTAAAACAACGGCTTGTTTTTTGAACGGAGGGCACTCTTTGAGTTCAGGACGAACAAAATGCATGACTGAACAACTTCGCCGGACCAAGGGAAAGCAGGGCTAGGTTTATTTTCTGAAAGACAGCGGGGCTAGTAAAATGTTTTGGTCACGACTTCATCATAATAATATTAGCCTTCTCTTTCCTCCTCCATAATAAAACATCCCAAGCTTTCCTCTTCTTTCGCTGGCGCTGCCGCCGGTGCCTCATCTCCGGTTGGAAATATGCCCTAGAGTCAATAATATTTACATTATTATATTTCCATATTCATCATTAAGAGTTTATATTTCATGCTATAACTACTATGATCCTGAAATATGCGATTCAGTGGAAAACTCATACGCATGTGTGGAATGATAAACGATTAAATAAAAAGGTTCCTAGTCTTGCCTCTGGGACTAGCTCAAGTGTTGTTGGTGATCACGTTTTCCGGATATTATCATATCGTTAAGTGTAACGATAGTTCTAAAACAATATTGAGATTATGACGTTGGAAGAACGATCATATTGAATCGACCCAACCTTTTTTGTTGTGAATTGGATTAATATCGTTTGTATTCAATTGTAGTAACACGGAGTGTTAACATATGATCTTGCTCCTTAGACCATGAGAGTATCGTGGTCATTTCTTACTGTACGGTGGACTTTGAGGTTGCTCAAACGTCACTGTGGGAGTCCTGGACTGGGGGGTCCTCGGGCGTCCGGTCTATTGGATATGGGCCGGACTGATGGGCCGTCAAGATACAAGACAGAAGATCACCTCTCGTGTCCTATAGGGACTCCCGTATACGTGGATGGCAAGTTTAGGTGTCCGGATATGTTATTTCCTTTCTGTTAAACCGACTTTGTACAACCCTAAGCCCCTCCGGTGTCTATATAAACCGGAGGGTTAGATCGGAGGCAGGATCATAACATTACTAGGCTAGCCAATCTAGTGCTAGCCAATACGATCTCATGGTAGATCAACTCTTGTAACCCCTATACCCTTCGAATATAATCAAGCAGGAGTAGGGTTTTACCTCCATTAAGAGGGCCCGAACCTGGGTAAACATGTGTTCATTGTCCATTGTTACCATCGGTCCTCAGACATATAGCTTGCGCCCCCTACCCGAGATCAGCCGGTTTTGACACCAACATTGGTGCTTTCGTTGAGAGCTCCGTTGTATCATCGACAGAAGGATTGATGGCTCGCCTCTTCATCAACAATGATGTTGCGTCCAGGGAACCTTTCTCATCGGACAGGTCTTTGTGTTTGGTGGCTTCGTGCTTCGTGCCAACTCGATTGGCCGCCTCGAGCAGGTCGATAGTTACGCCCCCGTCCACCAGATCAGGTTTGGAAACCTGAACTATGTCGCTGACATCCGAGGGGATCTAATCTTCGAGGGGTTCGAGGCCTCGGCTGCTGCTCTGTCCCCCCGTCAAGAAGGCTTTTCGGATCCCCTGCTAGATCCCGTTCAGGGGTCAACACTCATACCTGCCCCGGCCTTAGATCTGGAGCGGGTCGTGATAACCCACAAGTATAGGGGATCGCAACAGTTTTCAAGGGTAGACCCAAGAATATTCTCAAGTATTAGCAGTTGAGTTATCAATTCAACCACACCTGAAAGATTTAATATCTGCAGCAAAGTATTTAGTAGCAAAGTAGTATCGAAGTAATGATAACGGTGGCAAAAGTAACAGTAACAGTTCTGTAGCAATCGTAACAGTGGCAACGAAGAAGTAACTAATCAAAGATCAATATATAAAAAGCTCGTAGGAAATGGATCAATGATGGATAATTATGTCGGATGCAATTCATCATGCAACAGTTATAACATAGGGTGACACAGAACTATCTCCAGTTCATCAATGTAATGTAGGCATGTATTCCGAATATAGTCATACGTGCTTATGGAAAAGAACTTGCATGACATCTTTTGTCCTACCCTCCCGTGGCAGCGGGGTCCTATTGGAAACTAAGGGATATTAAGGCCTCCTTTTAATATAGTACCGGACCAAAGCATTAGCACTTAGTGAATACATGGACTCCTCATACTACGGTCATCACCGGGAGTGGTCCCGATTATTATCACTTCGGGGGTTGCCGGATCATAACACATAGTAGGTGACTATTGACTTGCAAGATAGGATCAAGAACTCACATATATTCATGAAAACATAATAGGTCCAGATCTAAAATCATGGCACTCGGGTCCTAGTGACGAGCATTAAGCATGGCAAAGTCATAGCAACATCAATCTTAGAACATAATGGATACTAGGGATCAAACCCTAACAAAACTAACTTGATTACATGGTAAATCTCATCCAACCCATCATCGTCCAGCAAGCCTACGATGGGATTACTCACGCACGGCGGTGAGCATCATGAAATTGGTGATGGAGGATGGTTGATGATGACGATGGCGACGGATTCCCCTCTCCGGAGCCCCGAACGGTCTCCAGATTAGCCCTCCCGAGGAAGATTAGGGCTTGGCAGCAGCTCCGTATTGTAAAACACGATGAATCCTTCTCTCTGATTTTTTTCTCCCCGAACGTGAATATATGGAGTTGGAGTTGAGGTTGGTGGAGGTCTAGGGGGGCCATGAGGCAGGGGGTGCGCCCTGCACCCTCGTGGACTGGGTGTGGGCCCCCTTATGTTGATTCTTTCGCCAATATTTTTTATTAATTCCAAAACGTATCTCCATGGAGTTTCAGGTCATTCCGAAAACTTTTATTTCTGCACAAAAATAACACCATGGCAGTTCTGCTGAAAACAGCGTCAGTCCGGGTTAGTTCCATTCAAATCATGCAAGTTAGAGTCCAAAACAAGGGCAAAAGTGTTTGGAAAAGTAGATACGTTGGAGACGTATCAACTCCCCCAAGCTTAAACATTTGCTTGTCCTCAAGCAATTTAGTTGACAAACTGAAAGTGATAAAGAAGAACTTTTACAAACTCTGTTTGATCTTGTTGATGCAAATATGTAAAGCCAGCATTCAAGTTTTCAACAAATATTATGAACTAACCATATTCACAATAACATTTAGGTCTCATGTTTACTCATATCAATGGCATAATCAACTAGCAAGCAATAATAATAAATCTCGGATGACAACAGTTTCTCAAAACAATCATAATATGATATAACAAGATGGTATCTTGCAAGCCCTTTCTGAGACCGCAAAACATAAATGCAGAGCACCCCTTAAGATCAAGGACTGACTAAACATTGTAATTCATGGCAAAAGAAATCCAGTCATAGTCATACTCAATGTAAATTAATAGCAATGCATGCAAATGACAGCGGTGCTCTCCAGCTGGTGTCTTTTAATAAGAAGATGATGGCTCAACATAAAAGTAAATAGATAGGCCCTTTGCAGAGGGAAGCAGGGATTTGTAGAGGTGCTAGAGCTCGAGTTTTGAAATAGAGATAAATAATATTTTGAGTGGCATACTTTCATTGTCAACATAACCACCAAGAGATTTCGATATCTTCCATGCTACATACATTATAGGCGGTTCCCAAACAGAATGGTAAAGTTTATATTCCCCCACCACTAACAAGCTTTAATCCATGGCTGACCCGAAACAACGGGTACCGTCCAACTAACAACAATCCTGGGGGAGTTTTGTTTGCAATTATTTTGATTTGATTTGAGCATGGGACTGGGCATCCCGGTTACCGCTCATTTTCTCGTGAATGATGAGCGGAGTCCACTCATCATGAGAATAACCCACCTAGCATGGAAGATATAGACAGCCCTAGTTGATACATTAGCTATTAGAGCATACAAAACAAAATTTCATTTCAAGGTTTAGAGTTTGGCACATACAAATTTACTTGGAACGGCAGGTGAATACCGCATATAGGAAGGTTGGTGGACTCATATGGAATAACTTTGGGGTTTATGGAAGTGGATGCACAAGCAGTATTCTCGCTTAGTACAAGTGAAGGCTAGAAGGAGACTGGGAAGCGACCAACTAGAGAGTGATAACAGTCATGAACATGCATTAAGATTAACCAACAATGAGTGCAAGCATGAGTAGGATATAAATCGCCATGAACATAAATATCGTGGAGGCTATGTTGATTTTGTTTCAACTACATGCGTGAACATGTGCCAAGTCAAGCCACTCGAATCATTCAAAGGAGGATACCACCCTATCATACCACATCACAACCATTTTAATAGCATGTTGGCATGCAGGACAAACCATTATAAACTCCTAGCTAATTAAGAATGGCATGACTAACTATAATCTGTAATTGTCATTGTAAGCATGTTTCATTCATAATAGGCTGAATTAGGAATGATGAACTAATCATATTTACAAAAACAAGATAGGTCGAGTTCATACCAACTTCTCTCATCTCAATCATTTCATCATATATCGTCATTACTGCCTTTCACTCGCACGGCCGAACGGTGTGAATAATAATAATAGTGCACGTGCATTGGACTAAGTTGGAAAGTGCAAACATTAAATTCAAAGGAGAAGACAAGGTAATATGGGTTCTTGGGTTAGATCAACAATAATGCATATGAGAGCCACTCAACATTTTCATCGTGGTCTTTGACGGTGTTCTGGACTAGGGGGTACTCACCACGTCATCTCCCGATCAGTTAGATTGGGCCGAGGACCCCCGTGGCCGTATACTCATGGGCCAGTTCGGACAGCTGCCGCATACAAGGAAGATTCCACAAGACTTGGTGATCAAGACAAGGACTCCTCCCCACCGGCGTATTCGGCTAGGACTCTTGTTATCCTAGGCCTCTGGTGCATTATATAAACCGAGGCCAGGCTAGTCGATAGATCATATACAAACAATCATAATCATAGGCTAGCTTCTAGGGTTTAGCCTCTACAATCTCGTGGTAGATCAACTCTTGTAATACTCATATCATCAAGATCAATCAAGCAGGAAGTAGGGTATTACCTCCATCGAGAGGGCCCGAACCTGGGTAAACATCGTGTCCCCAATCTCTTGTTACCATTAGCCTTAGACGCACAGTTCGGGACCCCCTACCCGAGATCCGCCAGTTTTGACACCGACCGTCTTCTCCTCTCGACCCCCAAAGAAAAGAAAAGAACTAAAACTATTTATACAGGAAAGCTCCCAACAAGCAAAATAAGAATGAAAAATCTGTTAGGGTTTTCTTTTAATTACTACTACAAGCATGGAAAGTAAACCAGCTAAAGGCTACAACTATTTTTTTTGGTTTTTCTTAAGGTTTTTTCAAAACACACAAGAATAAAATAAACTAGCATGGATAGTACAATGAAAAAGTATGAACACTGACAACTAGAATGAGTGTGTGAACATGAACATAATGTCGGTGAGAAATACATACTCCCCCAAGCTTAGGATTTTGGCCTAAGTTGGTCTATGCCCATGGATCAAACCTACCCTCGCTGTTGTACTGAGGAGGGTCCTCGGGGTGCCACTGGTTAGTGAGCTCCTCCGGATCCCACTGATAAACAGACTCCCAATATGGGTCAAGTGGTGGCTCAGGCTCAGGCTCTGAGGCTTGTGTCAGCTTCCAGTATGCATAAATGTCCTCGGGCATGATGAGGTACGTGCCTGAAAGTATGTTAAACAAAGAGGGATCAGGCAAGATAATAGTCTCACAATGAGTTTTAGCAAATATCAAGTTATACTTAAGTATCTTCTTCTTATTTTTTTAACAATAAAGTCATGTGCTACCATACTCTTATAGTCTAGAAAAATAGTGGGCAACAACTTTTCTTCTTTCTCATGATGCCTAATAGGTATCTCAAAGTGTTTAGCGAGGCGTGAAGCAAAGATACCTCCAAAGATGGGGCCTTTTGTACGGTTCATACTTAACCGTTTAGCAAAAATAGCGCCTAAACTGAAAGTTGTAACGTGAAATAAAGCACGGCACAAAATAGCAAGGTTTGGAGCACTAAGGTTCCCACTGTTTCCGCAACCAATTAAGCATCTACTAGCAAATATTGCAAAGTAACGTAGAACAGGAAAATGTATACTGGTAGTCCTTGCATCTAAAACTTTTCTCGTTTCCCCTACAACAATTCTATCAATAAATCCATCCACATCACTAGGATGTGGTTCCTTGATGCCTCCCACAAAGGGCAACTTGCAAACCAAACAAAAATCATAGAGTGACATCTCCTTAACCTCATCATATAAATAAAACTCCACTGAAGGTGGTGATTTTCTAGCATGGAAGTAGAAGTTTTGCACAAAAATATTAGTGAGTAGGAGATATTGTTCACACTGGTCGTGGAGGAAGTCGGTGAGTCCTGCATTCTTAGCCAAATAATAAAAGTCGTGGTGAATTCTGACTGCTCTCAAGAATGACTCACAAGGCCATTCGCATGGCCGGACCTCCGCGGTGCGAGGAAGATTGTACTTGGGCTTGTTATTCTCCTAATTCTGCTTGTCCTTCGAGCTTCGGCTCGAGGAGCCCCTCAGCAATCTCTTCATCATTTTTTCTCTGAAAAATTTCTGAAATTCTTAGTGACTCAAAAATAAAAGTGAACCAAACTCAACAAGATTGATAGCAACTACTCCCACAAGTGCCTAGAGGCTATATCATGCATTAAAACTACTTTGGACCATATAAATTTGACATGCAAGCTCAAAAACAAGGTCACCTCAGCAGCAAAAATTTGCAATAAATGAAGCACTAGAACAAAAACTGATTGGACCATTGGAGGAGTCACATACCGAAGAACAATCCCCCAAAGCAGTTTTATGAATGGAGCTCTGAGCAAGGAGATTGAAAATGGCAGCAAAACGAGCTAGAACACAAGTTTGAGCTACGTGATGATTTTTTCTGGAGGGAGACAAAGTGTGTGGGTGCTGGAATAAGTGGAGGGGGTCGCGTGGGGCCCATGAGGTAGGGGGGCGCCCCCCAGGGGGTAGGCGCACCTTATACCCTTGTGGCCAAATGGTGGGTCCCCCTGGTTTGTTCTAAGTGCCAGAAATTCTTAAATATTCTACAAAAATCATACTCCATTTTCAGGGCATTTGGAGAACTTTTATTTTCGGGGTATTTTTTATTGCATGGATAATTCAGAAAACAGACAGAAAATAATATTTTTGCTTTATTTAATCTAAATAACATAAACTAAAAAGGAGGGTACAGGGAGTTGTGCTTTCTAACTTCATCCATCTCATGCTCATCAAAAGGAATCCACTAACAAGGTTGATCAAGTCTTGTTAACAAACTTCTTCCGAATAATATGAAACCGGAGAATTTTCGAATAAAACTAGGGGATATGCATGTCCCCAACAATAAGAATATCATTTTTTTTGACAGTAGGAAGAGGGAATTCAAAACCTCCAATAGTAATCGTTGAAATTTTTCCAAAAGAATTTATACTATGAACTTGAGGTTGTTTCTTCGGAAAGTGTACCGTATGCTCATTACCATTAACATGAAAAGTGACATTGCCTTTGTTCCAATCAATAACAGCCCCTGCAGTATTCAAAAAGGGTCTACCAAGAATGATCGACATATTGTCGTCCTCACGAATATCAAGAATAACAAAGTCCGTTAAAATAGTAACGTTTGCAATCGCAACAGGCACATCCTCACAAATACCGACGGGTATAGCAGTTGATTTATCGGCCATTTGCAAAGAAATTTTAGTAGGTGTCAACTTATTCAAGTCGAGTCTACGATATAAAGAGAGAGGCATAACACTAACACCGGCTCCAAGATCACATAAAGCAGTTTTAACATAGTTTCTTTTAATGGAGCATGGTATAGTTGGTACTCCTGGATCTCCAAGTTTCTTCAGTATTCCACCCTTAAAAGTATAATTAGCAAGCATGGTGGAAATTTCAGCTTCCAGTATCTTTCTTTTATTTGTAACAATATCTTTCATATACTTAGAATAAGGATTCATTTTAAGCATATCAGTCAAACGCATACGCAAAAAGATAGGTCTAATCATTTCAGCAAAGCGCTCAAAATCCTCATCATCCTTTTTCTTGGATGGCTTAGGAGGAAAAGGCATGGGTCTGAACCCATGGTTCTCTTTCTTTACTGTGCTTCCTAGCAACAAAGTCTCTCTTATCATAACGTTGATTCTTTGATTGTGGGTTATCAAGATCAATAGCAGGTTCAATCTCTACATCATTGTTATTACTAGGTTGAGCATCAACATGAACATCATCATTAACATTATCACTAGGTTCATGTTCATTACTAGATTGTGTTTCAGCATCAGAAATAGAAATATCATTGGGATTCTCAGGTGTGTCGACAACAGGTTCACTAGAAGAATGCAAAGTCCTATCATTTTTCTTTCTCTTCTTCTTAGAAGTACTAGGTGCATCAACATTAGTTCTCTGAAAATCTTGCTCAACTCTCTTAGGGTGGCCCTCAGGATACAAGGTTCCTGGGTCATTCTACCACCTCTAGTCATAACTCTAACAACACTATCATTATTTTTATTATTTAACTCATTGAGCAAATCATCTTGTGCTTTAAGTACTTGTTCTACTTGAGTGGTAACCATGGATGCATGTTTACTAATAAGCTTAAGGTCACCTTTAACTCTAGACATATAATCACTCAAGTGTTCAACCATACAAGCATTACGTTTCAATTGTCTACCAACATAAGCATTGAAGTTTTCTTGTTTAACAATAAAATTATCAAACTCATCCAAGAATTGGCTAGCAGACTTATTACGAGGAATATCACCTTCATCAAATCTATAGAGAGAATTTACCTTTACTACCTGTGTCGGGTTATCAAGACCATGTATTTCTTCAATAGGTGGTAAATTCTTAACATCTTCAGCTTTAATACCTTTTATCTTTCATAGATTTCTTTGCCTCTTGCATATCTTCATGACTGAGAAATAGAATACCCCTTTTCTTCGGAGTTGGCTTAGGAGTTGGTTCAGGAAGTGTCCAATCATTATCATTATTCAAAATATTATTCAATAGCAATTCAGCTTGCTCAACAGTTCTTTCCCTGAAAACACAATCAGCACAACTATCCAGGTGGTCTCTAGAAGCATCGGTTAGTCCATTATAAAAGATATCAAGTATTTCATTTTTCTTGAGAGGATGATCAGGCAAAGCATTAAGTAGTCGGAGAAGCCTCCCCAAGCTTGTGGGAGACTCTCTTCTTCAATTTGCACAAAATTAAATATTTCCCTTAAGGCAGCTTGTTTCTCATGAGCGGGAAAATATTTTGCAAAGAAGTAATAAATCATATCCTGGGGACTATGCACACAACCAGGAGCAAGAGAATTAAACCATATTTTAGCATCACCCTTTAATGAGAAAGGAAACAATTTAAGGATATAATAATAGCAATTTTTTCCCTCATGAGTAAATAGGGTGGCTATATCATTCAATTTAGTAAAATGTGCCACACCAGTTTCAGATTCATAGCCATAGGAAGGATCAGATTCAACCAAAGTAATTAACTCAGGATCGACTGAGAAATCATAATCCTTATCAGTAACACGGATAGGTGAAGTAGCAAAAGCAGGGTCATATTTCATTCTAGCATTCAAAGACTTTTCTTTCAGCTTAGCTAAAAGTTTCTTAAGATCATATCTATCTTTGCAAGCAAAAAGGTCTCTAGCAGTTTCTTCATCCATAACATAACCCTCATGTACAACAGGCAATTCATATCTAGGGGGGGAATCTTCATCATCACTTTCATCAATATTATCAGTTTCAATAATTTCATTCTCTCTAACCCTAGCAAGTTGTTCATCAAGAAATTAACCTAATGGCATAGTATTATCAAGCATAGAAGTAGTATCATCATAAGCATCATGCATAGCAGAAGTGGCATCATCAATAACATGCGACATATCAGAATCAATAGCAGGTGCAGGTGTAGGTGTCGCAAATTTACTCATAACTGAAGTTGAATCAAGTGCAGAGCTAGATGGCAGTTCCTTGCCTCCCCTTGTAGTTGAGGGAAAAATCTTGGTTCTTTCATCTTTCAAGTTCCTCATAGTGATCAACAAATATAAATCCCAATTGACTCAAAGAATAGAGCTATGCTCCCCGGCAACGGCGCTAGAAAAAGGTCTTGATAACCCACAAGTATAGGAGATCGCAACAGTTTTCGAGGGTAGAGTATTCAACCCAAATTTATCGATTCGACACAAGGGGAGCCAAAGAACATTCTCAAGTATTAGCAGCTGAGCTGTCAATTCAATCACACCTGAAAGACTTAATATCTGCAACAAAGTATTTAGTAGCAAAGTAGTATGGAAGTAATGGTAATGGTGGCAAAAGTAACAGTAGCAGTTTTGTAGCAATCGTAACAGTGGCAACGGAGAAGTAACTAAGCAAAGATCAATATGTAAAAAGCTCGTAGGCAATGGATCAATGATGGATAATTATGTCGGATGCAATTTATCATGCAACAGTTATCACATAGGGTGACACAGAACTAGCTCTAGTTCATCAATGTATTGTAGGCATGTATTCCGAATATAGTCATACGTGCTTATGGAAAAGAACTTGCATGACATCTTTTGTCCTACCCTCCCATGGCAGCGGGGTCCTATTGGAAACTAAGGGATATTAAGGCCTCCTTTTAATAGAGTACCGGACCAAAGCATTAGCACTTAGTGAATAGATGAACTCCTTAAACTATGGTCATCACTGGGAGTGGTCCCAATTATTGTCACTTCGGGGTTGTCGGATCATAACACATAGTAGGTGACTATTGACTTGCAAGATAGGATCAAGAACTCACATATATTTATGAAAACATAATAGGTTCAGATCTGAAATCATGGCACTTGGGCCCTAGTGACAAGCATTAAGCATGGCAAAGTCATAGAAACATCAATCTTAGAACATAATGGATACTAGGGATCAAACCCTAACAAAACTAACTTGATTGCATGGTAAATCTCATCCAACCCATCACTGTCCAGCAAGCCTACGATGGGATTACTCACGCACGCCGGTGAGCATCATGAAATTGGTGATGGTGGATGGTTGATGATGACAATGGCGATAGATTCCCCTCTCCGCATCCCCGAACGAACTCCGGGTCAGCCCTCTCGAGGAAGATTAGGGCTTGGCGGTGGCTCCATGTCGTAAAACGTGATGAATCCTTCTCTCTGACTTTTTTCTCCCCGAACGTGAATATATGGAGTTGGAGTTTAGGTCGGTGGAGGTCCAAGGGGCCCACGAGGTAGGGTGCGCGCCCCGGGGGGGTGGGCACGCCCTGAACCCTCATGGATAGGGTGTGGGCCCCCTTACATTGATTTTTTTCACTAATATTTTTTTATTAATTCCAAAACAAGTCTCCGTGGAGTTTCAGGTCATTCCGAGAACTTTTATTTCTGCACAAAAATAACACCATGCAGTTCTGCTGAAAATAGTGTTAGTCTGGGTTAGTTCCATTCAAATCATGCAAGTTAGAGTCCAAAACAAGGGCAAAAGTGTTTGAAAAAGTAGATACATAGGAGACATATGAGGTCGTATTGTTCGAAGACGGGAGCGTGAGCCCCGCCGGACTCCTTCCCCTCATGGAGCTCCCAACCGAAGACCCAGATGCAATCTTGGACTTGCCTCTGTACAATCACTCCGAACTGTCGAGGTCTGCGCTCATTGGGTCTGATCAGGTGTCCCATGCCGAACTCAGCCCTGTAGATCCACAGTTTCTGGTCCAACTTTCGCTCCTAGATGAAGCATTGGGTTTAATGCAGTCTCTCGCCATCACAGGGGCTTTGCCTCCGAACTGTGCCCAGCTCGGGCTGAGGGCTGAGAGAGGGGAATTTATGCCCCACCCACCACCAACTTAATAGCCACTGTCGAGGATTTAACTGACATGCTGGACTACGCATCTGAAGACATTGATGGTATGGACGACGATGCCGACACCGAACCGAGCCAAGTCCCACCCATCACAGGGCGTTGGACGGCCACTTCAACTTATGATGTATACATGGTGGACACTCCTGATAAAAAGGACGACGAGGATAACCAGAACCCTGGTGAGGACAAACCCGTCGATAAACCACCAAAGTGCCGCCATCAACGGCGCCACTCATGATTGCGTCGAGCGAGGGATAGTAATACCAGCACCAGAGACAATGAGACTCCGGATAATGCCGAAGATCCCGAATACCCCGTCGAGCCCACATCCGAACATGACGAAAGGGAAGAGGTCTATATAGTCCCGAACACGCTGATCACGAAGATTCGGAGGATAGCAACAATATGCCAGAATCCGAAGAGGACGTTAGCCTCGGTGATGAAGACTTTATCGTCCCAGAGGAACCCCTCGAACAAGAACGCTTCAAGCGATAGCTCATCTCCACAGCACAGAGCCTGAAAAAGAAACAGCAGCAGCTCAAAGCTGAACATGATATGCTCAATGAAAGGTGGACTAAGGTCCTAGCCACTGAGGAATACGACCATGAGCGACCTGCCAAAAGTTACCCCAAGCGCAAGCTACTGCCACAATTCAACGACGAAGCCCTTGATACCTGCACCCCCTTGCTGAAGAGGCATGGAGACAACAGCCATGGGATACACATATGACTTGCAACGTGACCTAGCCAATAAAGCTGGCCAGACTAGATTAATCTACGGATCGAGAGGCCGTGCCCCGACGCGATACAACGGCTATGAAGCCCGGCATGACGACCATTACTAGCCTTGGGATCAGAACCAAACTCAAATGTCAGCCGATCTCCGCCATGATATTGCACGGTATAGAGGGGCCGCACACCCTTTATGCTTCACCAATGAGGTAATGTAGCACCAATTTTCGGAAGGGTTTAAACCCGTAAACATCGAATAGTACAACGGAACATGGATCCGGCCATCTCGATTGAAGATTTTCTTCTCCACATTCACATGGCTCGAGGAGATGATCTCCATGCCATTAAATATCTTCCTCTAAAGCTGAGAGGACCAGCACAGCACTGGCTGAACAGCCTCCCACAAAACTCCATTGGAACCTGGGAAGATTTGGAAGATGCTTCTCGGGCCAACTTTCAGGGCACTTATGTCCGGCTACCGAATGCTGACGACTTGAGCCACATAATCTAGCAACCATGAGAATCAACTCACAAGCTTTGGAATTGGTTCCTAATTAAAAAGAACTAGATCATGGATTGTCCGGACGCTGAAGCCTTAGCGGCCTTCAAACACAGTGTCCGGGACGAATGGCTCTCCTGACACCTCGGGCAGGAAAAGCCGAAGACCATGGCAGCCTTAACTGCACTTATGACCCGCTTCTCTGCGGGTGAGGATAGCTGGTTGGCTCGTAGAAGCAACAACTCGGGCGACCCCGACACTTTTGAGGCCAGGGATGGCAATGGTAAGCCTCGCCACAACAAAAATAAGCATCGAAACAACAACGACGATGCACACGATACGATAGTCAATGCCGGATTCAGTGGTTCTAAGTCCGGTCAGCGGAAGAAACCTTTTAAAGGCAACAGGGACGGTCCATCCAATTTGGATAAAATCCTTGAGAGGCCCTGCCAGATTCATGGCACACCCGATAAGCCTGCCAACCACACCAACATGAATTGTTGGGTCTTCAAACAGGCTGGTAAGATAAATACTGAACACAATAGAAAGGGACCTCCAAGTGAAGACAATGATGAGCCCCGTCAGCCGAACACCGGGGGTTAGAAGCAGTTTCCCCCTGAGGTGAAAACAGTGAACATGATCTATGTCACTCACATCCCCAAAGGGAGTGCAAGCGCGCACTAAGAGACGTCTACACCGCAGAGCCTGTCACCCCCAAGTTTGACCCATGGCCAGACTTTCCAATCACCTTTGATCGCAGGTATCACCCAACCAGTATCCATCATGGGGGTTCGGTCGCCCTAGTACTTAATCCAATTATTAACAGATACTATCTCATAGAGTCCTTATGGACGATGGCAACAGTCTCAACTTGATCTATCAACACACTGCCCACAAGATGGGCACTGACCCATCAAGAATCAAGCCTAGTAACGCTACCTTTAAAGGCATGATACCGGGCGTGGAGGCCCGTTGCACGGGCTCACTAACATTGGAGGTAGTATTCGCCTCCCCAGACAACTTCCGCAGCAAAGAATTAATCTTCGACATCATCCCTTTCCGTAGTGGTTATCACGCACTGCTCGAACAAACTACTTTTGCCTGCTTTAATGCAGTCCTGCACTACGCTTACTTGAAGCTTAAGATGCCTGGACCTTGGCGCATTATTACAGTTAATGGAAATATGGAGCGCTCCCTCTGTACTCAAAAGCACACTACAGCCCTCGCAGCTAAGGTGTATGGCGGCCTTATCAAGCCGAACAGTTCATCGGCCAATAAAGCCAATGATGTATCTAAATGAGTTCGCTCCGCGCATAATTGCGATAAATCAACGAATCTGGACCTTGATTAGCAGTTCGGCCTCCGCTGATCGCCCCATCAGGTTGCGGCTTACGTACCGCGCGTACATAACTACGCACTAAAAATACCCTAGGCGGCGCCAGAGGCACACTGCGGAAAGAGTCCATAGTACGGCTTGACCCCATCTGGACTAAATATACCTTTTTTCACTGCAGGTTCATCAAGAACCCTACTTGCCATATGGTTGTTTCAGGAGATCCTTTTAAGGCTAGCGTTTCCCAACCATCAAATACTCCTATCAAAGGACTTATTACTAAGGAGAAACGGCGCAGACGTGCGACAGGGCATCACTGGAGTTTTTAAAACTATTATTTTTAGGCCTTGTGTTAGACTTTCCCTTATGTAAATCTTTTTCTTTTTCTCTTTAGGCATGTAACATGACCTTAATATTAAATGGCATTGTTTGTCGAAACACGCCTCAACATATTAATAAGGATATAAAGGACGCAGATGATCATCACCTTTTTGGTTGGGTTCTTCTATTATCTTGTCATCCGTGTTCCCCCCTTATGTTTGACTGACATATGTGGTTCAGCACAGCCTTCATACCAGGGGTTGTATTCGGCCCCGCAAACTCTTAAGTCCGAACACCTATAGGGAACTCTTAGGCGTCTCGGATATTGCATTATATGCATCGGCTCCGAATCATGTCTTTGGTCTATAGTTGGGTTGCCCGGCTCTTGTGTTTGCCACCTTACGTTTCGCAAGTTTGGCTAAGGTAGTAAAGGGAGAACTACTGCGATTGTATTTTTGGTTCGTTCGGTTAAGTATCTCAGTAGAGAAAGCCGAAAACTGACTGTCATGATATGCGAGAGCGGGTCAGCGATCCAGTGACTTAGTGTTATACTACAAATCGTTCGCGATTTATGCCATGTTATACGAGGGGCTAGGCTTCGACCAGCCGCATTGCAAAGGCGCTGTACTCCGGACTGCCGTTCACGCAACAAGGGGCTAGTACTTAGCGCCACCAATGGACTCTTATGGCTAAGTGAAAGTGCTAAAGACGAATAGTCTGATTGCCTAGTTCACCTTGCAAGACGCCTCCTACATTAGACCAAGACGTTGGATAAAGTGTGGTCATGCATTTCCGAACACCCCTGTAATATTTACATGGGGGCAGAAGCCGACGACTGGGAAACTTTCAGACTTATAAATTAAAACGGCCAAACAGGAGGATAAACTAATCATAAAGTGCAATCATAAATATTTTACACCATAAGTTCATTACACGGTTCTTACAAGCCAGACTCAACTAATCAAATATGATATCTTTTGAGCTTTGGCCCTCTATGATGCAGGCCCCCTCGAGGACCTCTCCGAAGTACTTCTCCGTCCGCCGATGATCCTTGCCTTTAGGCGGCCCTGCAGTGGCAATCTCGGTGGCCTTCATCTTCGCCCATTGTACATTGACTCAGGCGAAGGCCATCCGGGCACCTTCTATGCAGGCCGACCGCTTGATGGTGTTAACCCGAGGACACGCCTCGACCAACCGCTTCACAAGTCTGAAGTAGCTGCTGGGTATGGGCTCGGCTGACCAAATACGGACTATTATGTCCTTCAAGGCCAGTCTAGCCACCCTGTGCAGCTCTATCAGCTGCTTCAGCTGATCACTGAGGGGCGCCAGATACTCTGGCACAAGGTATTGCGACCAGAATAGCTTCTTCGTTGAGCTCCCCTCTTTGGCACGGAAGAACTCGGCGGCGTCAGCAATACTCTTCGGCAGATCCGCAAATGCGCCTCGAGAACTCTAAACACGGGTTAGCAAAATGTATATCTTCCTTGTAAATTTACTCTGCATTAGAAAGTTCTTACCAGCCGCTATTTGCCTTGCCTCTTGGATCTCCTGGCGAGCGTCCTGGGCCTCAACCCGAGCTTCTTTCACGCTTTCCAGTGCTTTGGTGAGCTCGGAGGCTTGTTCCGAACTCTTCTGCTCCAAGGACTCACACTTGGCGATAGTGTCCTTTAGATCTTGTTCGACCTCCCCCACCCGCGTCTCATGTCTTCATGGGTGGTTTGCTCCACCTCTAACTCATTGGCCGCTTTGTCAGCGGCCGCCTTGCTCACCTCCGCTTCCTTCTTGGCTTGGGCGGGGGTGCTCTTGAGGGACTCAACCTCGGCTGCATCAACTGTGAGTATAGTCATAACATTTAGTAAATTTAAAGACTTAGCACACATATCACTTCGGGACTGTATTAGTGTTGCATACCTTGTGTTTCGTCAAACCGCTTATTGACGCGGTCGAGTTCCTCATCGGCTAGCCGAAGCTTCCGATTGAGCTCGGAAACCTCTGCGGCTTGGGCAGTAGCCGCCAGCATAGAAGCCTGTCCAACAAGATAGTATGATACGTTATCAATTTGTTTTTGATCCTCTATCCGCATTGTTCTTATCCACACAAAGTCTAGGGGTTACAGTCTATACATAGGTTCAGCCTTATATATCCAAACAAAAAAAACTTGTAAAGAGTATTACATCGCATACCTCAAAGCCCTTCAGTAGGCTGTTGAAGGCTTCGATCAGTCCGCTCTTCGCGGACTGAACCTTTTCCATAACCGCACCCATCAGGGTGCGGTGTTCCTCCATGATGGACGCACATTGCAGTGCTTCCCGCAGAGTGTCGGCGGCCTCCGCATTGATAGAGGATGCCGATGGAGCTGCTGCTCCTCCCCCCTCTGTTGAAGGGGGGTGTTTGTCCGAACCCGGAGCCGTATTGGTCTTCGGGACGGTGTTCGGCGAGGGCCCGAACTGTTGAGGCCCCCTACCCTCGGTGGTCATGGGGGTTGCCGTGCCCCGCTCTACAGCGTCCAAGGTGTTATCCCCGGGCGCATTTTGGACGGCCTCGTACGATCCCCCTCGGCCAGGAGATGTCCTTTGGGATGACACCTCAGTGTCCTCCATGGCAGGGGGAGAAGGCATGCGATGGTTCGTCACTTTCCACCTTTTCAGGTGCCAGAGAGTTCCCCTCCGAAGAAGAGGGAATCGGGATCTCGCGCAGAGGGCTGAAAGGCAAAGAAAAGACTTGATTCATATAAAAAAGGCAGATTAAGCGATAACTGAACAAGCAAGTTTTCGATACTTACGTTTCGGCCAGGTGCTTCTCCCTTTGGATCCTCTTCGGGCTGTGTTCGGAATCTGAGTCCGGACTATCCGAGAGGACAACCCTCCCCTTCTTCGGCGTCGCTCCCTCCAGGTTCTCGGAGGTTGTCCTCTTTCCCCTCCTCGTCTTGCATGGGGAGTCGCTCTCCACTTCCTCCTCCTGCTCCTCCTCTTCGTCCTCATCTTCCTCGTGAGAGGAGACGACCTCGATCTCTCCGGACACTGCGTCCGAAGGACCCTTGAGGCAGGGCCCTGATACGTCTCCAATGTATCTATAATTTTTGATTACTCCATGCTACTTTATCTACTGTTTTAGGCAATATTGGGCTTTATTATACACTTTTATATTACTTTTGGGACTAACCTATTAACCGGAGGCCCAGCCCAGATTTGTTGTTTTATGCCTATTTCAGTGTTTCGAGGAAAAGGAATATCAGACGGAGTCAAAATGGAACGAAATCAACTTGAGAAGTTATTTTTGGAAGGAAACCCACTTGATGGACTTGGACTCCACGTCAGAAGATACGGGAGGTGCTCACGAGGGTGGGGGCGCGCCCACCCCCCTAGGGCGCGCCCCCCTGCCTTGTGGGGCCCCCGAAGCTCCACCGACGTACCCCTTGCACCCATATATACCTACGTACCCTAAAAACATCCACACAGAAGATAGATCGGGAGTTCCGCCGCCGCAAGCCTCTGTAGCCACCAAAAACCTCTCAGGAGCCCTTCCCGGCACCCTGACGGAGGGGGGATCCTTCACCGGTGGCCATCTTCATCATCCCGGCGCTATCCATGACGAGGAGGGAGTAGTTCACCCTCAGGGCTGAGGGTATGTACCAGTAGCTATGTGTTTGATCTCTCTCTCTCTCTCTCTCGTGTTCTCTCTCATGTTCCCTCTATGGCACGATCTTGATGTATCCCGAGCTTTGCTATTGTAGTTGGATCTTATGATGTTTCTCACCCTCTACTCTCTTGCGATGAATTGAGTTTCCCCTTTGAAGTTATCTTATCAGATTGAGTCTTTTATGAGAACACTTGATGTATGTCTTGCGTGGGATAACCGTGGTGACAATGGGTTATTCTATTGATCCACTTGATGTATGTTTTGGTGATCAACTTGCGGGTTTCGTGACATTGGGAACCTATGCATAGGGGTTGGCACACGTTCTTGACTCTCCGGTAGTAGCTTTGGGGCACTCTTTGAAGTACTTTTATGTTGGTTGGATGAATCTGAGATTGTGTGATGCATATCGTATAATCATGCCCACGGATACTCGAGGTGACAATGGAGTATCTAGGTGACATTAGGGTTTTGATTGATTTGTGTCTTAAGGTGTTATTCTAGTACGAACTCTTTTATAGATCGATCCGAAAGAATAGCTTTGAGGTGGTTTCGTACCCTACCATAATCTCTATGTTTGTTCTCCGCTATTAGTGGCTTTGGAGTGACTCTTTGTTGCATGTTGAGGGCTTGTTATATGATCTATCTATGTTATTATTGTTGAGAGAACTTGCACTAGTGAAAGTATGAACCCTGGGCCTTGTTTCCTATCATTGCAATACCGTTTACGCTCACTTTTACCACTTGTTACCTTGCTGTTTTTACAATTTCAGATTACAAATACCTTTATCTACCATCCATATTGCACTTGTATCACCATCTCTTCACCGAACTAGTGCACCTATACAATTTACCATTGTATTGGGTGTGTTAGGGACACAAGAGACTCTTTGTTATTTGGTTGCAGGGTTGTTTAAGAGAGACCATCTTCATCCTACGCCTCCTATGGATTGATAAACCTTAGGTCATCCACTTGAGGGAAATGTGCTACTGTCCTACAAACCTGTGCACTTGCTGGCCCAACAACGTCTACAAGAAGAAGGTTGTGTAGTAGACATCAAGCTCTTTTCTGGCTCCGTTGCCTGGGAGGTTAGCGCTTGAAGGTATATCTTTAGATCTTGCAATCAAATCTTTTTGTTTCTTGTTTTATCACTAGTTTAGTTTATAAAAGAAAACTACAAAAAACAAAATGGAGTTAAGTTTGTCTCATACGCTTCGTCTTTTTAATATCTTTCGTGGGTATGATGGAAAGGAAAATTGTGCTCAAGTGCTAGAAGAAGAATTACATAGAATCCTTGGCATGAAATATGTGAATAATGAGCATGATTGCAATGTTGTTAGTATGAATTCCTTGAATATCCATGATACTAATGATATGCAAAGCCACAAGCTTGGGGAAGCTATGTTTGATGAAGATGATATTTTTTGTCCCCCAAGCTTTGATGAGCAAATTCACTATGATGAAAGCATGCCTCCTATCTATGATGATTATTTTGATGACACGTATGCTTTAAAGAATAATGATAACCATGAAACGTGTCATCTTGATCTTAATTTTCAATCACATGATAGTTATTTTGTTGAGTTTACTCCTCCTACTATTCCGAATGAGTATGTGGAGAGTAGTAAATTTTCTATGCTAGTAGATCATGAAAAGAATGCTTTACATGCTGGTTATATTGTTGAATTCATTCATGATGCTACTGAAAATTATTATGAGGGAGGAATATATACTTGTAGGAATTGCAATAATGCCAAGTTTCCTCTCTATGTGCTTAAAATCTTGAAGTTATGCTTGTTTTGCCTTCCTATGCTTGTTGATTATTGTTCCCATAAGTTGTTTGCTCACAAAATCCCTATGCATAGGAAGTGGGTTAGCCTTAAATGTGCTAGTCATATTCTTCATGATGCTCCCGTTATGTTTCAATTCATATCTTTTATGTGAGCATCATTGTCATCATCATGCCTAGCTAGAAAGGCATTAAAGAAAAGCGCTTGTTGGGAGACAACCCAATATTTACCCTTACTGTTTTTGTGTGTACACATGATTATGATACTGTAGTAATCATGTTTTATAGCTTTTGTTTCAATAAAGTGCCAAGTAGAACCTTTGGGAAGACTTGGGTGAAGTTTATGTGATCTTGCTGTAAAAAACAGAAACTTTAGCGCTCACGAGTTTAGCTGACATTTTTTACTGGAGAGTGCTTTTAGGTTGATTCTTTTTGAAGATGATTAATAGACAAATGCCTCAGGTCCAGCAATTTATTTCATGATTTTTGGGGTTCCATAAGTATACGTTTGATACAGATTTCTACAGACTGTTCTGTTTTTGGCAGATTCTGTTTTCATTGTGTTGTTTGCTTATTTTGATGCATCTATGGCTAGTATTAAGTGGTATGAACCATAGAGAAGTTATAATACAGTATATATTACACCAATATGAATTTAGACTGAGTTCATTACAGTACCTAAGTGGTGGTTTTATTTTCTTATACTAACGGAGCTTACGAGTTTTGTGTTGAGTTTTGTGTGGTTGAAGTTTTCAAGTTTTGGGTAAAGATTTGATGGACTATGGAATAAAGAGTGGAAAGAGCCTAAGATTGGGGATGCCCAAGTCACCCCAAGGTACTATTCAAGTACAACCAAGCAACTAAGCTTGGGGATGCCCCAGATGGCATCCCCTCTTTCGTCTTCGTTCATCGGTAACTTTACTTGGAGCTATATTTTTATTCGCCACATGATATGTGTTTTGCTTGGAGCGTCATTTTATTTTGTTAGTGTTTGCTTGATGTTAGTTAGAATAATGTTTTGCATCTTTAGTTTCAATAAAAAAGTCAAGGATAGCCTTTGCCATGCTTATTTTGCTAGTATACATGTTGCTGTTTGAAAACAGAAAGTTTACCGCTGTTGCAAAAATTCCCTAGAAAAGTCTGAGAATTGTATAACGTTGAATCTTTTTGAATATTAATATATGATAAATTTATTACATTGGGAATTTTAGTTAATAATTTTTGGAGTCAGGGAAGTATTGTTACTCTTGCATTCTTTACAGACTGTACTGTTTTGGCAGATTGCTGTTATGTTTGCATTGTTTGCGTATGTTTGCTTGTTTAATGATTCTATTTGAGGATAGGAGTATTACATATGCAGATACATTTAGTATGCAATGTTGAATAATAATTTTAGTGATTTATTACAGTAGAAAATGATAAGATTTTGCATTGGTTTATACTAACCTATCTCACGAGTTCTTGTTGAGTTTGTTGTGAATGAAGCTTTTGATAAAAAGAGAAACCATGATAAGAGAGGAATTAAGGAGACACAAAATTTCAAGCTTGGGGATGCCCAAGGCACCCCAAGATAATATTTCAAGAAGTCTCAAGCATCTAAGCTTGGGGATGCCCCGGTAGGCATCCCACCTTTCTTCTTCAACAATTATCGGTTAGTATCGGTTGAGCCTAAGTTTTTGCTTCTTCACATGAGTTGTGCTATCCTTGCAATGTCATTTTGTTTTGCTTTTCTTTCTGTTTGAATAAGATACCAAGTTCTGAAATTCTTTAATGAGAGAGAGTCTTCGCATAGTTGCATAATTATTCGACTACTCATTGATCTTAACTTATATCTTTCGGAGTAGTTTTTGTTATTGCTCTAGTACTTCACTTAGATCTTTTAGAGCACGATGGTGGATTTGTTTTAAAGAAACTATTGATCTCTCATGCTTCACTTAGATTATTTTGAGAGTCATTAATAGCATGGTAATTTACTTAACATTAATATACTTGGTATTCAAGATATGTGAAACTTTCTTTTGAGCGCGTTGAATACTAAGATAAGTTTGATGCTTGATAATTGTTTTGAGATGTGGAGGTGATAATATCAAAGTGATGCTAGTTGGGTGATTATGAATTTAAAGAATGCTTGTGTTGAAGTTTGTGATTCCCGTAGCATGCACGTATTGTGAACCGCTTTGTGATGAAGTCGGAGCACAATTTTATTTATTGATTGTCTTCCTTATGAGTGGCGGTCGGGGACGAGCGATGGTCTTTTCCTACCAATCTATCCCCCTAGGAGCATGCGTGTAGTGCTTTGGTTTTTGATGACTTCTAAATTTTTGCAACAAGTGCATGAGTTCTTTTGATTAATGTTGAGTCCATGGATTATACGCACCCTTTCACCCTTCCATTATTGCTAGCCTCTCTAATTTCGCGCACTTTTCGCCGGTATCATACACCCACCATATATCTTCCTCAAAACAGCCACCATACCTACCTATCATGGCATTTCCATAGCCATTCCGAGATATATTGCCATGCAAGTTTCCACCGTTCCGTTCATATGACACACATTACTTTTGTCATATTGCTTTTTTGCATGAACATGTAGTTGATATTGTATTTGTGGCAAGGCCACCTTCATAATTTTCATACATGTCGCTCTTGATTCATTGCATATCCTGGTACACCGCCGGAGGCATTCATATAGAGTCATATTTTGTTCTAAGTATCGAGTTGTAATTGTTGAGTTGTGAGAAACATAAAAGTGGGATGATCATCATTATTAGAGCACTGTCCCAGTGAGGAAAGGATGATGGAGACTATGATTCCCCCATAAGTCGGGATGAGAGTCCGGACGAAATATATATATAAAAAAGAGGCCATAAAAAAAGGAGAAAAGGCCCAATAAAAAAATGAGAGAAAAAGAGAGAAGGGACAATGTTACTATCCTTTTACCACACTTGTGCTTCAAAGTAGCACCATGATCTTCATGATAGAGAGAGTCTCATATGTTGTCACTTTCGTATACTAGTGGGAATTTTTCATTATAGAACTTGGCTTGTATATTCCAATGATGGGCTTCCTCAAAAGTGCCCTAGGTCTTCGTGAGCAAGCAAGTTGGATGCACACCCACTTAGTTTATTTTGTTGAGCTTTCATATATTTATAGCTCTAGTGCATCCGTTGCATGGCAATCCCTACTCACTCACATTGATATCTAGTAATGGGCATCTCCATAGCCCGTTGATACGCCTAGTTGATGTGAGACTATCTTCTCCTTTTTTGTCTTCTCCACAACCATCATTCTATTCCACATATAGTGCTATGTCCATGGCTCACGCTCATGTATTGCGTGAAAGTTGAAAGAGTTTGAGATTATTAAAGTATGAAATAATTGCTTGGCTTGTCATCGGGGTTGTGCATGATTTAAATACTTTGTGTGGTGAAGATAGAGCATAGCCAGACTATATGATTTTGTAGGGATAACTTTCTTTAGCCATGCTATTTTGAGAAGACATGATTGCTTTGATTAGTATGCTTGAAGTATTATTATTTTTATGTCAATATGAACTTTTGTCTTGAATCTTTCGGATCTGAGTATTCATACCACGATTAAGAAGATTTACATTGAAATTATGTCAAAGTATCATTCCACATCAAAAATTATCTTTTTATCATTTACCTACTCGAGGACGAGCAGGAATTAAGCTTGGGGATGCTCGATACGTCTCCAACGTATCTATAATTTTTGATTGCTCCATGCTACTTTATGTACTGTTTTAGGCAATATTGGGCTTTATTAAACACTTTTATATTACTTTTGGGACTAACCTATTAACCAGAGGCCCAACCCAGATTTGTTGTTTTATGCCTATTTCAGTGTTTCGAGGAAAAGGAATATCAGACGGAGTCAAAACGGAACGAAATCAACTAGAGAAGTTATTTTTGGAAGTGAACCCACCTGATGGACTTGGACTCCACGTCAGAAGATACGGGAGGTGCTCACGAGGGTGGGGGGCACGCCCCCCTGCCTCGTGGGCCCCCCGAAGCTCCACCGACGTACCCCTTGCACCCATATATACCTACGTACCCTAAAAACATCCACACAGAAGATAGATCGGGAGTTCCGCTGCTGCAAGCCTCTGTAGCCACCAAAAACCTCTCGGGAGCCCTTCCCGGCACCCTGCCGGAGGGGGGATCCTTCATCGGTGGCCATCTTCATCATCTCGGCGCTATCCATGACGAGAAGGGAGTAGTTCACCCTCGGGGTTGAGGGTATGTACCAGTAGCTATGTGTTTGATCTCTCTCTCTCGTGTTCTCTCTCGTGTTCCCTCTATGGCATGAACTTGATGTATCCCGAGCTTTGCTATTGTAGTTGGATCTTATGATGTTTCTCACCCTCTACTCTCTTGTGATGAATTGAGTTTCCCCTTTGAAGTTATCTTATCGGATTGAGTCTTTTATGAGAACACTTGACGTATGTCTTGCGTGGGATAACTGTGGTGACAATGGGTTATTCTATTGATCCACTTGATGTATGTTTTGGTGATCAACTTGCGGGTTTCGTGACATTGGGAACCTATGCATAGGGGTTGGCACACGTTCTTGACTCTCCGGTAGTAGCTTTGGGGCACTCTTTGAAGTACTTTTATGTTGGTTGGATGAATCTGAGATTGTGTGATGCATATCGTATAATCATGCCCACGGATACTCGAGGTGACAATGGAGTATCTAGGTGACATTAGGGTTTTGATTGATTTGTGTCTTAAGGTGTTATTCTAGTACGAACTCTTTTATAGATCGATCCGAAAGAATAACTTTGAGGTGGTTTCGTACCCTACCATAATCTCTACATTTGTTCTACGCTATTAGTGGCTTTGGAGTGACTCTTTGTTGCATGTTGAGGGCTTGTTATATGATCTATCTATGTTATTATTGTTGAGAGAACTTGCACTAGTGAAAGTATGAACCCTAGGCCTTGTTTCCTATCATTGCAACACCGTTTACGCTCACTTTTACCACTTGTTACCTTGCTGTTTTTACAATTTCAGATTACAAATACCTTTATCTACCATCCATATTGCACTTGTATCACCATCTCTTCGCCGAACTAGTGCACCTATACAATTTACCATTGTATTGGGTGTGTTGGGGACACAAGAGACTCTTTGTTATTTGGTTGCAGGGTTGTTTGAGAGAGACCATCTTCATCCTACGCCTCCTACGGATTGATAAACCTTAGGTCATCCACTTGAGGGAAATTTGCTACTGTCCTACAAACCTGTGCACTTGCAGGCCCAACAACGTCTACAAGAAGAAGGTTGTGTAGTAGACAACAGGCCCGTCCTTGGACCCCTTGCCCTTCTTCTTGATTTTCTTCTCCGGCACCTGATAGGGTGCCGGGACCAGCATCTCCTCCAGCTGAGGAGTGACTGGGTCTTCGGGCAATGGAGACGGACTCTTAATCCGCTCCGACTTCTTGGTCCAGCCCTGCAAAAAGGTGGGCAGATGAGTTTAGTATTGATCAAATACATATTCCAGATATATCTTCGGAAAATTAGACACTTATCAGAGTGGCCAGATTCTTGGCGTTGAGGCCGGCGTCTTCGGTCTCCATGGGCCAGCTCTTCTGCGCATTGAGGAGCTGCTTCCACATTCCCTCATGTGTTGTGCCAAGGAAATGTTGCAGAGTCCGCGACTCCTCCGGATTGAACTCCCACATGGGGGAAATCCGGCGCTGGCAGGGGAGGATGCGGCGGAAGAGCATAATTTGCACTATGTTGGTTAGACCAACGTTTTGGCTCAGCATGTTGGTGATACGCATTTGCAGCGTCCACACCTCCGTCTGAGACCCCCAGTCGAGGCCCTTCACGGTCCAGGAGACGAGCCTCATGGGGGTTCCGGATCTGAATTCTGGGATCACCGCCCACTTAGTGCGTCACGACTCAGTGATATAAAACCACTCTTATTGCCAGATCTTGATGGTCTCCACGAAGGCCCCCTTGGGCCATGTGGTGTTGGGAAGCTTGCTGATCATAGCTCCGCCGCAGTCCGTGTGCTGCCCATCGACCACCTTCAGCTTCACATTGAAGACCTTCAGCCACGGGCCGAAGTGTGGGTGGATGCAGAGAAGAGCCTCACACACGACAATAAACATCGAGATGTGGAGGAAGGAGTTCGGGTCTAGATCATGGAAATCTAGCCCGTAGTAGAACATTAGGCTGCGGAAAAATGGGTGGACTAGAAAACCTAACCCTCTAAAGAAATGGGGAAGGAAGATGACCCTTTCGCCGGGATCCGGAGTGGGAATGTTCTGACCCTTGGGAGGGAGCCTATGCGCGATGGTGGCAGCGAGGTATCACGCACTCTGGAGATCCTTTATCTCCTTCTCCGTGATGGCGGAGGCCTCCCACTTGCCTTTGGAACCAGATCCGGCCATGCTCAGAGGAGGTGATGGTGGTGGTGAGAAAGACAAAAACTTTTTGGGTGCTGAGAGCTTAGGAGATTGGAAGGCAGAGGAGACTGGAAGGCGTGGGGAAGAAAAGAGAAATCCATTGCCCTCTTATAGGTAGTAAAAATGCCAACCGTCCCCCCACTTGCGCCTTGAAGCTCGCTTATTCCCAATTAAAGCGTGTGTCGTAAACGGTTGGATTACCCAAATTTTATTGATGAGCAATCTCGTATTAAGTGGGCACTATCTTTGTTTTGACGGGACGGGCCAATGGGGCTTGGCCTCGAAACATGAAACGCGGGATGTAAAAATGGTTCAAAACATCGAAGGGTCAAGTCTGACGCTTCGCCGAAAAAAGTTGTCAGTAAAAGACACTATTCTTATTTTTTATATATCCTGCCTTCACGGCTAAGGGTTGTGTTAACTATAAAAAGTCGGATACAATTCTATTATAGAGTAAAACTAATGTGTATTATTCAAGGAACCCGCCTTGCAATGCCTAAGATAATCCGCGCACCGAACACGTCGTCATTGAAGACTGGTTCAAGGGCTACTGTGGGAGTCCTGGACTTGGGGGTCCTCGGGCGTCCGGTCTATTGGATATGGGCCGGACTGATGGGTCATCAAGATACAAGACAGAATATCAGCTCTCGTGTCCGGTAGGGACTCCCGTATACGTGGATGGCAAGTTTAGGTGTCTGGATATGTTATTTCCTTTCTGTTAAACTAACTTTGTACAACCCTAAGCCCCTCTGGTGTCTATATAAACCAGAGGGTTAGATTAGAGGCAGGATCATAACATTACTAAGCTAGCCAATCTAGGATTAGCCAATACGATCTCATGGTAGATCAACTCTTGTAACGCCTATACCCTTCGAATATAACCAAGCAGGAGTAGGGTTTTACCTCCATTAAGAGGGCCCGAACCAGGGTAAACACTGTGTTCTTTGTCCATTGTTACCATCGGTCCTCAAACATATAGCTTGGGCCCCCTATCCAAGATCTGCCGGTTTTGACACGGATAGTCACATGTAACACGACGATCATAATGTCAACTTACAAGTTCATTAGAAAGTTTAACAAATTTCCGGATAGCTCAAGAGTGGGATTTGCGCCTCCAACGATGGAAATATGTTCTTAGAGCCCTCTCGGTGTGAGAGCATCAATCATCATCTGGCCAGACACAAGACACTTCTTCATGGGGATGCCGAAAACACAATAACGAGAAAGAAGAACAAACCAGTAACGAGGATTTCGGTATGTGAGCATGGTGATGACCCGGGAGGATACCGATGCATCTCGGGTTTTGTGAAGTATCGTGAACCAAAGGGAACTTCACATGATAACCAAAGTTTCACTCAAATAGCATTCATGTGCTTATAGGGATCGATATGGACGTCCACGGTCCCGCTGTCGGTCATTGAACAAACGTTTTCGTTCATGTCTATGAGTTACCGAACCTACGGTGTCACAAGCTTAAGGCAATCATGATCTGTTGAGTGTTAGTAGGCCGGGAGTGATGAGAATATATTTGTGTAAATGTTTCATTAATATTTGAACTAGTTCCGAGAGGATCCGGAAGCGTTTCGGGCTCACTAAAAGGGTTTCAGTGAATATCGGGTAATACTGGGTATTACTGGTAAAATATATATATAGGTGGAAAAAGTTTCTAGAGATGTTAATATATATATATATATATAATGGTCTAGATGTATTTGTAGCATTTTATATTTAATTTAAATATCAATGGGCCTAAAAAGGCCAAGAGGTGGAAGGCAACTTGGGCCAAAAAAGCCAAAGTGCGAAAGTGCCTCCTTCCCTAAGGAAGGGGGCCGAATTGAGAGTAGGGGAGGAGCCCAACTCCTACCCCTTAGACCGGTGCCCCAAGGAGGCTTTCCCTTCTTGTCCAACCTATATATACTTGAGGTATTGGCCATAGTTGAATATACAAGTTTTGGAGCCATCTCTAGTTCTTCTAGCCCTAGTTCTAGTTGGTCCTAGTTGACTAACTAGAGATTGTTCTAGTGCTCTAATCCTTATAATTAGAAGTCCAGTGTGGTTCTAGTTTCTTCCCTGTAATTATCCGGCAACGATTAGCTCTTGACGGCGAAGTGCTACTGGATCGTGAAGGCTGCACACTTGCAACGAAGTAGAGAGGTCGTGCTTTTGGTCTTTGGTTCGAGGGACTGTTCGTGGGAAGTTCGAGGGATCATTCATCGATGGTTCGTGTGACTCCAAGTATGATATACACCAACACGATCTTCTTCCGCTGCAACTCAGTGATGGTAACGATCTATCACAACCCGTTATGCATCTTCATATTGATCTTGGGTGTGCGTAGGTGCAAAAATTTTGTTTTCTACTACATTTCCCAACAATGGTATCAAAGCAGTTATATGAGTAGGTGCAGGTTGCGATCTAGATCACATGTGATTGTGAGGGTTGATGTTCTTGCTATGCTTCCCTCGAGTGTTGCTTCATTTCAATTCATCGATAGCATGGTGCCGCCTTGTTACAAGGTTCTAACAATCGATCGGCTCTAGCTGTCGATGGTCTGCTAGCAGTTCCTTGGGCTTCACCATAACTGAGAATAGTGAACCATCATTTACACAAGAGGGTGCCTAAGATGGATGATCTTCTAGGGGGTCATGCATATTGACAAAGTTTAGTGTGGGGCTAGAGATTTTAATTAAGTCTCTTATTTCACACACCTCGAAACTTAATCTAGCATCAAGAGTCAGCGCCTATGTTGTGGATGTATGTAGCTAGTATTACTTGTTAAAACTGGTAAACCGTGTAACTATTTTTTTACAAAACCGACTAGAGGGCGTCTAGCTTGGTTTTGCAGGGTATGCATATGATGTGGTATAGCCTTCATCATGATAATGTGTTTAAGTATGAGATGGTTATATGTTGTAATGTTAAGTGGCCTACGCGTCACGGCATGATGGTTGGAGCCACGAGATTGCCACGTTAATGTAAATATCATAGAGATAGCCTTGAGGTTACAGGTGACGGTGGCAACTTTACATAGAGGACCCCGACATGGAGAAGGTGTACTTGGCGCGAGACGAGGAGCTATAATTTCATGCCATGGCAGAATTTCTGAATACGGTGCCACACAACATTTTCTGAAATGTAAAGCCAGTCATGAGTTGATGGTGAGAACTTAAAGAGAAAGAACAAAACCAAAGGATGTAATGGGACTTGTATGCCTAGTGAAGTTTGGGGCTCACGACACTCTTAAAAAGTTAGATGGTTCTTCTATTGAGTGGGAGAAATATTGAAAGTAAACCTATAAGAAGTTTAGAGGCGGAAAGAAAACAAGACTAGAATGTACATCATGAATGTCATACAAGTTATAAGATGTAGAGAAAGTTGGTCAAGTAAAGTGTTATTCTTGAGAATTATGATTAAATTATGAACACTAAATTCTTCAGGAATTGTGCTTAAAAGTTTATCACGAGGATACTGACACGATTGCATGTTATTGCGAATTGATGCAAGAATACTACGACCTAATGTCCAACAAATTAATGAGGTTAAAATATGTGTTGAAAATTATGTAAAAGTTATGATAATTTTTCTTCAATGTATTACCTTTGAATTTATTGTCATAATTCATTTTAGAGTTTTGTACACTCTAGCCCATTGCATTGAAGTTGCAAGGAGGTTGATTATAAAAGAATAATAATTGTTCAATGTAATGTACAAAAGAATCATACTCCTACTGTGAATAGGATGTAAGTTATGAATATTGATGATAGAATTGAACATCCATAACACTGACGCTAAATGTCGCAAGACTAAAAGAATACCACATATATGTGGCACTGCATTTAGTCACATTGAAGAAACCCAGATGGAGAAATTCCATAGCAATTGATTTTGGAGTCTTATGATTGCAAATCATCTGACACTTGCAAATTCCGTCCAAATAATTATGTAAGCTAAAATATTGTTCACAAGCCATGAAGGATGAGCAGCAAAATAACTGGAAATATGCATATTGATGTATGTAGTCCCATAAGTTTTGTTGCAAGCAGTGGATTTATCTATCTTCAAGACTGACTCAAGTAGATATTTATATTTACTGAGACATTAAACTGGATCTTTTGAGATGTTTCAAAGGTTTTTCCAGAATGAAGTAGAACAGATTGTAACAAAATTATGATTCTATAACTGGATTGTAGAAAGAATTTGAGTTATAAATTTAGCGAATGTCTGATGAGCTGTAAAAAAATTTATAGCTTTCACCTCCTAGAAATACTATTAAGATTAGAGTGTTTTGAGTAGATGTAACCACGATATGTATGACATGGTGCAATCAAGATGAGATTCATTATTTCGCCAATATACTTTTTAACGTCATACTTTAGAGACTATGGCTTTTACATTGAAAAATGCACCATCAAATTTGTTGAAATAAGTGCTACTTTTTAGGTTATCCCAAATAGTTGGGAATTCCTCTATCACTACGCCAAAGCAAAGTGTTTTGCTAGAGAGTGCAGAAATTTTGAAGAAAATGTTTTCTGCAAAAGAGTGAGTGGGTGGACAGTACAATTCAAAGAGATTACACAATCTTCATGATCAAGTCAAACAAAATAAATGGTAGAAGTGGTTCTAAAATTTCTTACCGCGACTCGTACAGAAGCCACTACATAGGATATAGAGACTTCAGTTGAACACACAGTTGAACTATACAGGTTGGAAAATTCATACAGACATGGCATGCAGACGATTGAAACAAACAATGAACTATACTACACATAGAAGCGTTGATGGGATCTGACTCCGGAATTGGCTATACGCCAAAACAATCTGAGATAGTATCCATACACATAATTCAAGTTTAGAGCTTGGTAGACCCTCTGTAAGACTTAAAGTATAAAGTCTTTAAATTGACAAAGATAAAAATGATTTATAATGCTTGACTTCTTGCAAATAGATTATGACAAGATAAAGGAGTTGATTATGACGAGATTGTCTCATAATAATAATACTTAAAAGTCAGTTTGGATTAAACTAGCAATTACTAAATATTTCAATTATGAGATATAACACATGGTTGTCAAAATGATTCCCATGAGATGGAAATGGAACCAAGGTTGTATATTTGATATGGTCCTAGGTAACTTTCTCGATCCAGAGGATGCTAGTAAGTGTGCAAACTTCAAGAGATCCAGTAATGATCTAAATCAAGCATAGTGGAGTTGGAATCTTTGTTTTGATGAATTGATCAAATAATATGATTTCACCGATAGAAACAAAGATGCTTGTATTTATAAGTAAGTGGGAGCATGATAATATTTCTAAACATTGTGTGTGCATGACACATTATTGATTGGAAATTATATAAATTTCTTGATATGGATTAAGACTATTGAAAATAGTTTTTTAGTAAAGTACTTAGGCAACATAGTCCTTGTATTAGACATAATAATATATGAAGATAGTAGTTTCTAATCATGCTTAGCCAAAATACATATTGACAAAATACTAAAGCAGTTTAGTATGAAAAGGTCAAGAAGAGTTTTCTTGTGAAAGACACATGGAAGGAGTTCTTAGCAAGAATCGATATCTTGAAATACTGATGAGTGAAATACATGATTTCGATCACACTTGTGTTAATTCCATGGTATGTAAATAACCAGATAAGTCCAGTACTCCAAGTAAGTTGTGAGTAAAGTTACCAGAAAGGTTAAATTGTTGATCATAAGACAACAGTGAAAATGTCGTTGAGTACTCACGACATGTTTCTCGCATACGAAGAAAATGAAGAGATTGGTATAAGGAGTTTACATCAATACATGCTTGATGTAAGTAGTACATCGACAAAAATATTCAATTTGTGCTCCAAGCGAATTTTGATTTCAATTAAATGATTTATGGTGGCATAGTAAGTTGGAATTGGTCCAAGAAAGTTATTGTGATGAATTCTATAACAGAAGGCTGAGTATATTGTCGCTTTAGAAGCAACAATAGAGGGTGATGAATCGAAGGTTCATATATGAACTTAGTATGGTTTTTAGATGATTGTGCAAATAGAACATTGTTCTCATATAGTGGTTCTATGGTTCAATCTAAGGAATCAAAGGTCTTGTCAGTGATTCAATATATACTAAGCTTGTTTCACATAAATTATAAATTCATTTGAAAGCATGATGGATGCATAGAAATGCAAATGATACACACGGCCTGAAGTTGTCATATTCTATAGGACGAAGTCTATACCACAAGCAAAGCATGTACTGACACCGGATTGCCATTGGTGTGAAAGTTCAAAGTGCTAGCTAGATTATTGAGTCTAATGCAAGTGAGAAACTACTAGAAATATGCCCAAGAGGAAATAATATTTATATTATTATAGTTTCATATTCATAAGTAAGAGTTTATATTTTATGCTATAACTGTTATGATCCTGAAATATGCAATTTAGTGAAAAACTCATACGCACGTGTGGAATGATAAATGGTTAAATAAAAAGGTTCTAGTCTTGCCTCTAGGACTAGCTCAAGTGTTGTTGGTGATCATGTTTTCTGGATCTTAGGATATCGTTAAGTGTAATGATAGTCCTAATACAACATTGAGATTATGACGTCAAAAGAAAGATCATAGTGAATTGACCCAAACTTGTTTGTTATGAATTGGATTAATATCATCTGCATTCAATTGTAATAACACATAGTGTTAACATGTGATCTTGCTCCTTAGGCCATGAGAGTATCGTGGTCACTTCTTACCATACGATGGGCTTTGGGGTTGCTCAAACATCACCTGTAACACGGTTATCATAACGACAACTTACAGGTTCATCGGAAAGTTTGACAAGTGGTTGGATAGCTCAAGAGGGGGATTTGCTCCTCCGACGAGGGAAAGATATTATTAGGGCCCTCTCAATGTGACGGTGCTATTTGTGAGCTACATTGAGATTTCCTCTAATAAGAGAGGATATGCAGTATAATAGAGATAAGTGTTTCCCTCAGTTAAGAACCAAGGTTATCAATCTAGTAGAAGAATCACAGAAAACCTCGTTAGTAGCACCTACACACACAAAAGCAAATACTTGCACCCAACACAAACAAGAGGGTTGTCAATTCCCTTGGCGGTTACTTGCAATGATTAAATCTTCTAGTGGTAGATAGATAAAATAAACTACAAAAAAATAAAGGACATAAAATTTGCAGCAAGGTATTTTTGTGTTTTTATATATGATAAAAGGAGACCTGGGGCCATAGTTTTCACTAGAGGCTTCTCTTTCGAACACATAGCATACAATGGGTAAACAAATTACTGTTGGGCAATTGATAGAAAAGCGCATAGTTATGACGATATTCAAGGCAATGATCATGTATATAGGCATCATGTCTGAGACAAGTAGATCGACTCCTGTCTGCATCTACTACTATTACTCCACCCATCAACCACTATCCAGCATGCATCTAGGGTATTAAGTTAATAAAAAACATAGTAACTCCTTAAGCAAGATGACATGATGTAGATAGAGTAAACTCAAGTAACAAGAATAAACCCCATCATTTTATCCTTAATGCCAACAATACAAATACTTGTCTTGTCCCTTTATGTCACTAGGATAGAGCACCACAAGATGGAACCCATCACAAAGTACCACTCCCATTGCAAGATAAATCAATCTAGTTGGCCAAACCAAACGGATAGATCAGAGAGAAATACAAGGCTATAACAATCATTCATAAATAAGTTTAGAGAAGACTCAAATATTTCTCATGAATATCCAGATCATAAGCCCACAATTCATCGAATCCCAACAAACGCACCACAAAAGAAGATTACATCGGATAGAACTCCAAGAAGATTGAGGAGAACATGGTATTGAAAATCAAAGAGAGAGAAAAGAAGCCATCTAGCTACTAGCTATGGGCCCATAGGTCTGTGGTAAACTACTCACGCATCATTGGTAGGGCAACAAGGTTGAAGTAGAAGCCCTCCGTGATCGATTCCCTCTCAGGCAGAGTACCGGAAAAGGCCTCCAGATGGGATCGTGGAAGAATAGAGACTTGCAGCGGCGAAAAAGTGTTTCAGGTGGCTCTCTGGTGTATTGGAAATATTTGAGAATTTATAGAGGCCGTATTAGGTCAATAGGTGCCATGAGGGGCCCACAAACTCAACCCCCCTAGCATGCCTAGAGAGCTTGTCACTCCCTTGTGACTCTTCTGGTCTTCTCCCAATTCTTAGTAAGTCACTTCTGGTCTAGAAAAAATTAATCCAAAGATTTTTCTCCATTTCGACTGTATTTGATATTGATTTTCTGAAAAGCCAAAAATAAGCAAAAAACTGCAACTGGCATTCGGCACTAGGTTAATAGGTTAGTCCCAAAAAATTATATATAATCACATAATTGCATATAAAACATCCAAAATTGATATTATAATAGCATGGAACAATCAAAAATTATAGATATGTTGGAGAAGTATCAGATGGCATCAATCATCGCTTGGCCAAGCATAGGTGACTCGTCACGGGGATGCTGAAACACAATAACGAGAAAGAAGAACAAAATCGCTAACGAGGATTTTGGTATAGTGAGCAAGGGATGACTCAGGAGGATACCGACGCCTCCCAGGTTTTGTGAAGTATCGCTAAGCAAAGGGAACACCACATGATAACCAAAGTTTCGCTCGAAATAGCATTTGTGTGCTTATAGGTATCGATATGGACGTCCATGGTCCCGCTGTCGGTCATTGAACGAACGATTTTGTTCATGTCTATGAGTTACCGAACCTACAGGGTCACAAGGTTAAGGAAATCACGAATTACTTAGTGTTAGTAGGACGGGAGTGATGATAATATATTTGTGGAATCGTTTCATTAATATCCGGAATAGTTCCGAGAGGATCCATAAGCGTTTCGGGGTCACCGGAAGGATTTCAGTGAATATCGGGTAATGCCGGGTATTATTGATAAAATATACATAGGTGGAAAAAGTTTATAGAGATGCTTATATATATAATGGTCTAAAAGTATTTAGAACATTTTATATTTAGTTTAAATATCAACAGGGCTAAAAAGGCCAAGAGGTGGAAGGCAACTTGGGCAAAAAAAACCTGAGTGGGAAAGTGCCTCCTTCCCCAAGGAAGGAGGCCGAATTGGGAGTTGGGGAGGAATCCAACCCCCCCCCCCAGGACGGCGCTCCAAGGAGGCTTTCCCTCCTTCGTGGCAGCCCTTCTCTTCCCCTCCAACCTATATATACTTGAGGTATTGGCCACAATTGAATATACAAGTTTTGGAGCCTCCTCTAGTTCTTCTAGCCCTAATTCTAGTTGGTCCTAGTTCACTAATTAGAGATTGATCTAGTCCTCTAATCCTCATAATTAGAAGCCCAGTGTGGTTCTAGTCTCCTTCCTCTAATTCTCAGGCAACGATTTGCTCTAGACGGCGATGTTGGGTTATGTAGTAATTTCAAAATTTTCTTGTGGTCACGCAAGATCTATCTAGGTAATGCATAGCAATGAGAGGGAGAGTGTGTCCATGTACCCTCATAGACTGAAAGCGGAAGCGTTAAGTAACGTGGTTGATGTAGTCGAACGTCTTCGCGATCCAACCGATCAAGTACCAAACGCACGACACCTCCGTGATCTGCACACGTTCAGCTCGGTGACGTCCCTCAAACTCTAGATCCAGCTGAGGCCGAAGGAGAGTTTCGTCAGCACGACGGCATGGTGACGGTGATGATGAAGTTACCGGTGCAGGGCTTCGCCTAAGCACTACGTCAATATGACCGAGGTGGAAAACTATGGAGGGGGGCACCGCACACGGCTAAAGATCAACTTGTGTGTCTATGGGGTGCCCCCTGACCACGTATATAAAGGAGGGGAGGGAAGAGGTGGCCGGCCCAAGGGGACGCGCCAGGTGTGGGGAATCCTACTAGGACTCCCCAGTCCAAGTAGGATTCCCCTCCTCTTTCCTATTCCTAGTAGGAGAAGGAGGGAAGGAGGAAGAGGGGAGAAGGAAGGAGGGGGGCACCACCCCCTCCTAGTCCAATTCGGACCAGCCCATGAGGGGGCGCGCGGCCACCCCTTGAGGCCCTTCTCTCCTTTCCCGTATGGCCCATTAAGGCCCATTACTTCCCCCGGCGAATTCCTGTAACTCTCCGGTACTTTGGAAAATACCCGAATCACTCGAAACCTTTCCGATGTCCGAATATAGCCTTCCAATATATCAATCTTTACGTATCAACCATTTCGAGACTCCTCGTCATGTCCGTGATCTCATCCGGGACTCCGAACAAACTTCGGTCATCAAATCACATAACTCATAATATAAATTGTCATCGAACGTTAAGCGTGCGGACCCTACGGGTTCGAGAACTATGTAGGCATGACCGAGACACATCTCTGGTCAATAACCAATAGCGGAACCTGGATGCTCATATTGGCTCCTACATATTCTACGAAGATCTTTATCGGTCAAACCGCATAACAACATACGTTGTTCCCTTTGTCATCGGTATGTTACTTGCCCGAGATTCGATCATCGGTATCATCATACCTAGTTCAATCTTGTTACCGGCAAGTCTTTTTACTCGTTCCGTAATACTTCATCCCGCAACTAACTCATCAGTTACAATGCTTGCAAGGCTTATAATGATGAGCATTACCGAGAGGCCCCAGAGATACCTCTCCGAAACACGGAGTGACAAATCCTAATCTCGATCTATGTCAACCCAACAAACACCTTCGGAGACACATGTAGAGCATCTTTATAATCACCCATTTACGTTGTGACATTTGATAGCACACAAAGTGTTCCTCCGGTATTCGGGAGTTGCATAATCTCATAGTCTGAGGAACATGTATAAGTCATGAATAGAGCAGTAGCAATGAAACTGTAACGATCATAATGCTAAGCTAACGGATGGGTCATGTCCATCACATCATTCTCCTAATGATGTGATACCGTTCATCAAATGACAACACATGTCTATGGTTAGGAAACATAACCATCTTTGATTTACGAGCTAGTCTAGTAGAGGCATACTAGGGACAATATGTTTTGTCTATGTATTCACACATGTACTAAGTTTCTAGTTAATACAATTCTAGCATGAAAAATAAACATTTATCATGAAATAAGGAAATAAATAATAACTTTATTATTGCCTCTAGGGCATATTTCCTTCAGGAAAATCGCTACCGGATCGTGAAGGCTTCACGCTTGCAATCAAGTAGAGAGGTCGTGCTTTCAGTCTTCGGTTCAAGGGACTCCAAGTACAATCTACACCGACACGATCTTCTTCTGCTGCAACTCGATGACGGTAACGATCGTGATCACAACCTGTCGGTGTCAAAACCGGCGGATCTCGGGTAGGGGCCCCCGAACTGTGCGTCTAAGGCTAATGCTAACAAGAGACTGGGGACACGATGTTTACCCAGGTTCGGGCCCTCTCGATGGAGGTAATACCCTACTTCCTGCTTGATTGATCTTGATGATATGAGTATTACAAGAGTTGATCTACCACGAGATTAGAGAGGCTAAACCCTAGAAGCTAGCCTATGATATGATTGTTGTTATGTCCTACGGACTAAACCCTCCGGTTTATATAGACATAGAAGGGGGCTTGGGTTACACAGAGTCGGTTTACAGAGGAGGAGATCTACATCCGAATCGCCAAGCTTGCCTTCCACGCCAAGGAGAGTCCCATCCGGACACGGGACGAAGCTTCTGTCTTGTATCTTCATAGTCCAACAGTCCAGCCAAAGTATATAGTCCGGCTGTCCGGATACCCCCTTATTCAGGACTCCCTCAGTAGCCCCTGAACCAGGCTTCAATGACGATGAGTCCGGCATGCAGATTGTCTTCGGCATTGCAAGGCGGGTTCTTCTCCAAATCCGGTGCACCTGTCATAGCAAATAGTGTCCGGCCTCCCAGTAAGGTTGTACTCCTCGGCTTCTGTGCTTCAATAATGGCCACCTCCATGTGTCGATCGAAGACGAGGGGCCGGGGCATTTTTGCATTCGCCACCCTAATCCCGTAAGTGAGCCGTCTATTTGAGGAGACGGGGATCTTCAGATCCAAATCACACCATCTTCCCCCAAGCAAGCATTCCACAGAGCGCGCCCAAAAGAGGCCATCCCATCATGACCGGTCGCCGCAGCCCTGCTCGCCGCTCCCCCAGCTCGAAGCCAGGGGATTGGGAAAAGTCTTCCATCCCTCACAGCCGCCTAATAGAGCTGCAGACCAAAGGGTTCCTTCCGCCCGCATACATGGTCCCCGTCCGATCCGGACTATTCACCTATAATGGCGGGGAGCAAGCGGAGAGATTCCATAACCCATCTCGGGGGGAGCGGGTATGCCTTGTCCCATATCTGCTAAGAGGCGTCGGGTTTTCAATCCACCCATTCCTCCGCGGGCTCCTAGAGTTCTACGGTCTCGAGTTGCATAATCTTACCCCTGCCTCCATACTGCACATTGCGGGCTATGTTGCCCTCTGCGAGCTGTTCCTGGGCTGCGTAGCTCATTTCGAGCTATGGAAGAGGTTATTTTGCCTCATCCCCCGCAACCAGGAGGGATCTATATATCAAGTGGGCGGAGCCAAAATATGGCGCATCGCCTAGATCGGATACCTGTCCGGTACTCCCAAGAAGGCGTCCGAAGACTGGCCCTCGGAGTGGTTTTATGTTGATGACATTCCCCTTCCTGACCCAGTTCGAACGGGCCTTCTTGAGTTTACCAATACTCCGCTGAAGAAACGCCAAAGCTGGCGCCCTCGGAGCCCCCAGGAGGAAGAAAACAGGGAAGTCTTCTATCTGATGAGCCGTATACAAACCCTGGCCAAATCAGGATTGACAATAATTGAAGTTATGTCAATATGCATAATAAGGGGAGTGGAGCCACTTCAATATAGGGGAAAACCCATGTGGCACTTCAATGGAGAAGACGATGCCTCCCGCTGCGGTCGCAAAGGTCCGGACTCCGCCACATCTTTGGCGAGGATACTATCTGAATTGTACAAGGGAGAAGAAGAGGAGTTCCTCTGCATTAAACTGCAGGATGGATTTTCCATGTACAACTCCCGAAGCTGGGTAAGTTGTCATCTTTTACTCAACTCTATTCGTTCTTACCTTCTTTGCCACAATTATTTACCTTGCTGTTTCAAAACAAGAACTAAGGAAGGCTGTGAAAGAGTTCAACAGCCCCTCTCCGCAGCCAGAGGATCCCGGCCGGGCTCTCGACCCCGGATTTGAAGAAGATCCGGACATATCCGTGGAATTCATCGACGGGACTTTCTATCAGGCAAGCAGTGGTGGCTCTTTAGTGGCCATCATCGCGGATTATCCCGGACTGCTTCCCGTGTCGCATGTAAGTAATGTCGGGGTTCCAAGCTTCCAAAAGGATTCCTTCGCTTTGTCGTACCTTATGATCACACGCCGTGTTTTTATAGAATGGCAGTCAGGACGCCATGCGGAACCCGCGGGGGCCTCTCAGCAAGAGGCGCCTAGACAAGGTAGGCTTAAAAGGAAGGCGGTTAGGAGCGGCACACATGCGCAGAGGTATTCATTGAACTTGCCCCGTGGTCTATTTGGTCCATTTTTCGAGGCATGACGGCTTTAATTATGTCCTGTCAAGAAGCACCGGCTATGTCCGGGGACCCTACCGGCCACGCCTCCAGCAGCCGGATTCCTGGACCGGATTCACAGGCGGAGGCTGATGTGGGGACAGTGCCAAACTGTCCTCCTGCGGAGGATATAGATATGCTTTCCGCCACAAATTCAGAAGTGGAGAGCGCCATGAATCACCGGCGCCGACGGGCCGTACTCCGCGGTGGTATTTTTTTGAAGAGGCGTTCAATGCCTTCAATTCCGAACACGCCTATATCCGCGCTGCTCAAGATGGACTTGCCAGAGCAACGGACCAGTATGTGAAGGATATACAGGTAAGAGAATTTAATAAGTATGTGTAGTAGTAGCCCTTGAGACTTGAAACAGTTGGCACAACTGATTTAAGGATCATTAAATGCATAGGTTCTTGTAGAGAAGAATACCCAGTTGTCTCAAGAGCTGGAGGAGTGTAAGGCCCAGATGAAGGCTAATGTAGTCGAACAAGAGGGATCCAAAAAGATTTCTTCTGGTAACAATTTCCTTCTACCAGTTTGCGTGTTCGGCATGGTTTATAAATCTGACGAAATATTTGGCAGACAATCCCGGAGGAAATCCGGAGACTGTGGGAGATAATGAGCTGCATCTGCGAAGTCAGCTGAAGGCGTGCTGACGCAGTCTATTCAGGAGAGGAATAAGCTGCAAGATGCTAATCTCCAACTGAGCGTCGAATTGAAAGATGTTCGGGCTCAGCTCGCGGACTCCGTGAAGGAGAACTGGAGGCTTCGACGTGGCATTTATAGTAAGTGCTTGAACAAACTATGGTATAGTTTGGCGAGGAGGCGTATTGACAGAGTTATGTCTGCAGGTATGTTGACGGGACGCCCTGAAGAGGAGATGCCCGGTTCCACAGGCGATATGCTGCAAGAGCTTTCACAACTGCATGAACGAGCTCTGCAGGTGATGCAGGGTATTGCCCAGGCTTTGTGGCCGTCCGCTTCCCTGCCAGGAGGCATGAGCGAGCTTGTAGAGATGCTCAAAGGAGCACAGCGGCACTTCCGATTATGGAAGGTATCAGCTTGCCGGCAAGGTGCGAGAGAAGCTTGGGCCATGGTGAAGACGCGATACGCCAAGGCTGACTCGAACCATATGGCCGAAGTTGGACCGGCTGGGCCAGATGAACAAGAGATACCCGTTAGTTTGGTGTATGATCAAGTAGCGTTAGCTGCAAAGTATTCCCAGCAGGATTGTAAGTTAGACACCCTATTGGATGGTATAGAGGAAGAGTACGACCAGTCGATATGATTATGTAATTTGAACGGGCTCATGTACTCCCTAGCCGGATTGAAAATCATTTGTCATGGCAGACCTTTCCGCTCCAGCCCCCGGATCCGACAGTCCAGGGTGTATCCGAATACCCACACAGTTATGAAAAACTGGGGTATGCATGGAAACCAGGCATAGGGGTCATAAGTGCTTGAACAGACAAGTACCCAACTAGTTATGTTATATTACATGGATAGTAAGAAACATCTTTCAGAGAGAATAGTTCCGTTAGGGGTTCCTTTCTCTAGGTACACATGCATCGATGTGCATGTCCGAACTGCAAACAGAAGCGCAGGAAACAAAACATCTGGGTATTTTTGTTGTTATGAACGAGAACATCTTTTGTTCACCGACCGAATATTCCCTTAAGAACGCTAGCTTTCGGCTTCACCCAGTCTGAGGTACACATCCGGCTCAACCGGCAGTAATAATCACAGAGGTGCCCCCTTATGCCCTAGCCGAATTAACGGGAACGTAGGGCATAAATACAAGAGCCAGGCAACCCAGCATGGCCAAAACTTAAGTCATATCGATGCATATAATGGTGAAGAAAAGGCACATATGGAAAGAAAAATGCATATGTGGCTGGCAAGAAGCCATTAAAAGTGGTTATATTTAGCTTCCGAATAGGAAGCCCCCAGGTATAGGGTGCATGCATAATGCGGCCGGAGTGCTCAGGGCATCCGTACAGTTTTAAGGCTATAAAAAAAGGAAAAAAGGGGAGAGAAAGGAGGAAAGGGAACATAATTGAAGAAGCAGAGTGAAGGAGACGAACACTGGGTTCGGCGCTAGGCGTAGAATCTCCGGAGTCTAGCCGCTTTCCATGGGTTCGGCTCGAGTCTGTTATCAGATGCGATGCGCAGACGGTACGCTCCTCCGGTGAGAACTTTATCAATGATGAAGGGACCCTCCCACTTGGGTTTGAGATTGTCCTTCTTCTTCTCAGGTAGGCGTAGAACAAGTTCGCCAATGTTATAAGTTTTGGCCCGTACTTCTCTGCTTTGATACCTTCGAGCCTGTTGCTGATAGAATGCGGAACGGGCTTTAGCGACATCACGCTCCTCCTCCAAAGCATCTAAGTTATCCTGCCGGTCTAGCTCGGCTTCCTTCTCTTCATACATGCGCACGCGAGGTGAGTCATGAATTATGTCGTAGGTCAGCACTGCTTCTGCATCGTACACCATAAAAAATGGTGTGTATCCGGTGGTGCGATTCGGCGTGGTCCGCAGCCCCCTAGAGTACGGAGTCGAGTTCCTCGACCCAATGCATGTCTGATTCCTTCAAGGATCGCACTAGTCTGGATTTGATGCCGCTCATAATAAGACCATTTTCACGTTCGACTTGACCGTTTGTTTTGGGGTGATAGACAGAGGCGTAGTCGAGCTTAATGCCCATTTTGCTGCACCAGGCTTTTACCTCTTCGGCTGTGAAATTCGAGCCATTGTTAGTGATGATACTGTGGGGGACACCGTAGCGGTGTACAACCTCTGATATGAAGTCTATCACTGGTCCGGATTTGGCCGTTTTAACTGGTTTGGCTTCTATCCATTTGGTGAACTTGTCCACCATGACCAGTAAGTATTTTTTCTTATGGCTTCCCCCTTTAAGGGGTCCCACCATATCCAGCCCCCAGACCACGAAGGGCCAAGTTATGGGGATCGTTTGGAGAGCGGTAGGGGGCATATGGCTCTGATTGGTGAATAGTTGACAACCAACGCAATGTTGGACGAGGTCATGTGCGTCCGCCCGGGCTGTTGGCCAGTAGAATCCTGTTTGAAAGGCCTTGCTCACGAGAGCTCGGGCTGCCGCGTGGTGCCCGCCTAGTCTGGAATGGATTTCGGCTAAGAGCTGCCACCCTTCCTCTTCGGTGATGCATCGTTGGAGCACTCCGGTGGCGCTCTTCTTGTAGAGCTCTCCTTCATGGACTTTGTAGGCTTTAGAGCGTCGCACAATACAACGTACCTCATTTTGGTCCTCGGGGAGCTCTTGCCTATTAAGGTAGGCCAAGAAGGGCTCGATCCACGGGGCGATGACAACCATTATTTCGTGGGCCGAAGATGTTATTTCGGTGGCAGAGCCTCCGATTACGTCAGAAGGTTCAGAATTTGGGGTTGTGTTCGGAGCCGGACTAATAGTGCCGGACTCCCCTTCCCATGCCACAGACGGCTTGAACAACCTTTCTAAGAAGATATTAGGTGGGACGGGGTCGCGTCTAGTGCTGATGCGGGCGAGGATATCGGCCGCTTGGTTATTTTCTCTGACCACATGGTGGAATTCGAGCCCCTCGAACCGAGCTGACATTTTGAGGATGGCATTGTGATAAGCCGCCATTTTTGGGTCCTTGGCGTCAAAGTCTCCATTTACCTGAGATATTGCGAGGTTCGAGTCCCCGCGCACTTCGAGGCATTGAATGCCCATGGAGACTGCCATCCGAAGACCATGCAACAGAGCCTCGTATTCGGCTGCATTGTTGGAGTCTGTGTATAATACTTGGAGGACGTACTGCACCGTGTCTCCGGTGGGGGATGTCAGGACGACACCTGCCCCCAATCCGGCCAGCATTTTAGAGTCGCCGAAATGCATAATCCAATTTGAGTACGCGCCGTACTCTTTAGGGAGTTCGGCCTCTATCCATTCGACGACAAAGTCCGCCAGTACTTGCGACTTAATGGCCCGCCGTGGTTTGTATGTTATGTCGAACGGTAGGAGCTCAATAACCCATTTAGCAATCCGGCCTGTTGCATCGCGGTTATTTATTATGTCATTGAGTGGTACTTCGGAGGCCACCGTGATCGAACACTCTTGAAAGTAGTGTCATAGTTTCCGGGATGCCATGAAGACCGCATACGCTATCTTTTGATAGTGAGGGTACCGAGATTTGCATGGAGTGAGGACAGTGGACACGTAATATACCGGCTTTTGGAGTGGGAACTTGTGTCCGTCTGCCTCTCATTCGACGACGAGCACTGCGCTCACAACTTGGTTTGTTGCGGCTATGTATAATAGCATGGGTTCGCCAATGTTTGGCGCAGTCAGGACTGCGTTGGTGGCCAAGAGTGCCTTTATTTCTTCCAATCCGGTCGTGGCCGCATCCGTCCACTCGAAGTGTTCGGTGCGTCGAAGAAGGCGATACATGGGTAGTGCCTTTTCTCCTAAGCAGGAGATGAAGCGGCTTAAGGCAGCCACACATCCAGTTAGTTTCTGGATCTGCTTGAGGTCTGTTGGGATAGCCAACTGTGACAGAGCTCAGATTTTTGCCGGATTGGCTTCAATTCCTCTATTAGAAACGATGAAGCCGAGCAATTTTCCGGAGGGTACTCCGAAGACACACTTCTCCGGGTTGAGCTTGATGTCGTATGTTTGGAGATTATCGAACATAAGCCTCAGGTCATCTATTAAAGTTTCGACGTGTCTTGTTTTGATGACCACGTCGTCTACGTAGGCCTCTACTGTCTTGACGATTTGTTTTTCCAGGCATGTCTGAATCATGCGTTGATAGGTTTGCGCCGGCGTTTTTGAGCCCGAAGGGCATGGTGTTGAAACAGAAGGGGCCGTACGGAGTGATGAAAGCCGTTGCGGCCTGGTCGGATTCCGCCATCTTTATTTGATGGTATCCGGAGTATGCGTCGAGGAAACACAATGAGTCGTGTCCTGCGGTGGCATCGATTATTTGATCAATGCGGGGGAGGGGGAAGGGATCCTTAGGGCAAGCTTTATTGAGGTCTTTGAAATCGACACACAAGCGCCAGGATTTATCCTTTTTTGGTACCATTACCAAGTTTGCTAGCCAATCCGGATGTTTGATGTCTCTGATGAATCCGGCCTCGAGTAGCTTGGCTAGCTCTTCCCCCATGGCTTGTCGCTTAGGCTCTGAGAAGCGTCTAAGAGTCTGCTTGACTGGCTTGTATCCTTTTAGTATATTGAGGCTGTGTTCGGCCGGCCTGTGTGGGATGCCCGACATGTCTGAAGGATGCGAGGCGAAAATATACCAATTTTCACGCAGGAAGTCTCGCAGTGCGGCGTCTATTGTGGGGTTCAGTTGTGTCTCGATGGAAGCTGTCTTCGAAGGGTCCGTTGGGTGGACCTGGAATTTGACTATCTCGTCCGCTGGTTTGAAGGATGTGGATTTAGGTCACTTGTCGAGTATAATGTCGTCTCCGTCCACAGTTGCTCGTAGTGTTGTCAGTTCTTCGGCCGCGAGGGCTTCTGATAATGCCTCCAGGGCGAGGGCGGCGGTTTTATTTTCGGCGCGGAGTGCGACGTCCGTATCGCTAGCTAGAGTGATGATTCCATTGGGCCCGGGCATTTTGAGCTTCATGTACCCATAATGGGGTACAGCCTGAAAGCTCGTGAATGCGTCCCGCCCCAAGAGGGCGTGGTATCCGCTGCTGAACGGGGCCACTTGGAATGTAATTTCTTCGGACCTATAATTCTCCGGCATGCCGAATACCACATCCAGTGTGATTTTTCCCGCGCATTGTGCCTCCCGACTAGGGATGTTTCCCCTGAAGGTCGTGCTGCTTCATTCAATGCGGCTCTTGCCAATTTCCATCTTGTTAAGGGTTTCCTCATAGATGAGGTTTAGTCTGCTTCCGCCGTCCATGAGCACTTTGGTGAGCCTGAAGCCATCCACGATTGGGCTAAGGACCAAGGCGGCTGGTGCTCGAACTGTTCGGAATTGAGGTTCGTCACTGGCATTGTAAGTTATAGCCATATCGTTCCATGGGTTTATTGTTGCCACGTGGCAAACTTCTGCGAGGCTGCGCTGAGCTCACTTGCGCCTATTATTTGAGGCGAAAGTCTCGAAGACTGTAAATACCGTATTGTTGTCTTCGACGGGATGTTGTTCTGTTGTATGTTTTATGAGGAGATCCTCGCCGCTCTTTGCTACCTGCCGGAGTATCCAACATGCTCTAAGGCTATGCATTGGCATAGTATCCGGTGTGCTGTGAATCTTGCACGACCCGTTTATCCATTCTTCCAATACGGTTCCGCGCCTTGCGGCGGGCTTTATTTTTTTGGTACTTGAATTGGGTGACTTACGAGAGTTTACCCTTTTAGTTCGGACAGAGGATTTGGCTAGAGCCTGATTGTCCCAAAAACTTGTTTGGGTTTTCCAGGCGCTTTCCATCGCGCAGTATTTTTGCACTATGGCCGCTAAGTCAGCGAAGTGTACTATGTCACGACGACTTATAGCGTTGAGAATCCCTTTGTCCGTGCAATTTTTGCAAAAGAGGGAGATTGCGTCTGCCTCGCGACAGTCCTTGACTCTGTTTATCACAAGGAGGAATCTGGCCCAGTAATGATGTACTGTTTCTTGGGGCTCTTGTATGATATGGAAAAGATTGGATAAATCTGGGTGCGTGGGCGGATTTGAATCCGAATCCCGACCCGATCTGGGACCCAGGGGCAAAGAAGCTTCCGAGCTTAACGGCTCGGGTTCTGGGGCGTTGCCTGATTTCTTCGGCCCGCCCCCCGATCCTGAGTCTGGGACCGGGGTCATGTCCTCCTGCGAGCGGGTGTCCGGCTCGGAGAGCTCGGAAATCCGGACATAGTTCGTCCTCAAAGTGGAGGGAGAATTAGGATGATGCTCTTCCACTACCGCTATCTCATGGGTGGCCGGTGGAGAGTGAATCTCCCTTTGATCAGGTTTAAGCCTGATCCGGTCATAGTCCGTAGCGACGCCCAGGGCGGCGATGCGATCCAAGAGCTCGTTGAGGGAGAAGAGCTCCATTGGGTCCATCTGTTCGACAAATTCCGAATCAATGTGGAGGCTATTTTTAATGACCTGAGAAGTCATTGTCGGCGCGACAGCCGATCGGGTGGTCATAGCGAAGCCACCCAGCCAGAGAGTTTGGCCTAGAGCCAGGGCTCCACCGGAGGTGACGTTGTCTTTGACAACGAGGCGAGCCATCAAGCCTTATCGCGGCGACACAGTGGAACTCTTAATGAAAGCACCAATATCGGTGTCAAAACCGGCGGATCTCGGGTAGGGGGTCCCGAACCGTGCGTCTAAGGCTAATGGTAACAGGAGACTGGGGACACGATGTTTACCTAGGTTCGGGCCCTCTCGATGAAGGTAATACCCTACTTCCTGCTTGATTGATCTTGTGAGTATTACAAGAGTTGATCTACCACGAGATCAGAGAGGCTAATCCCTAGAAGCTAGCCTATGGTATGATTGTTGTTATGTACTACGAACTAAACCCTCTGGTTTATATAGACACCGGAGGGGGCTAGGGTTACACAGAGTCGGTTTACAGAGGAGGAGATCTACATCCGAATCGCCAAGCTTGCCTTCCACGCCAAGGAGAGTCCCATCCGGACACGGGACGAAGCTTCTGTCTTGTATCTTCATAGTCCAACAGTCCGGCCAAAGTATATAGTCCGGCTGTCCGGATACCCCCTTATCCAGGACTCCCTCACAACCCGTTATGCTTCTTCATATTGATCTTGGGTGTGCGTAGGCGCGAAAATTTTGTTTTCTACTCCCTCCGTCCCATAATATAAGAATGTTTTTTACACTAGTGTAGTGCCAAAAACGTTCTTATATTATGGGATAGAGGGAGTACTACGCTTCCCAACATCGCCGATGACAATTTGGGCCTTGGAGGTGCGGAGGATTTCGGCCCCTCGCCGGCAGGAGGGACCTCATTCTCTCTTGTTAAGTTCAGTGTCTTGGTTGGGGTTGTGCCGCGGCAACGATGTCCCTCGGTAGGAATAATGTCTCTCACGTTCTATCCCCGTTCTGATGACATGTCTAGTGTTGTCGTAGGGCGTTTGGAGGTGTGTCTCCTTCGAATCTCGCGGGATTCGGTCGGTGATGGTCTTCAGTGGGTCTGTTTGGATCCGGTCTTCGTTTTTTTACAAATGGTGGATGTTATTGCCTCAAAATGAACCATCAAGTGTTTGTCTTGGTTTGGGTGTTTACAGGTTTGATGCTTTCGATCTACGACTTTCATCATCGGTGATGGTTGTTGCTCTGGTGCACTGGTCCTAGGAGGCCTTAACACGACGATTACACGACTGTCTATTAGAACACGGTTTTCCCGGCTCCAACGAGGGGGCGGAGGGCGATGACGGCGGCGCGCCTTCGTCTCGCTTCAGTGCTTGTAGTCGTTGCTAGGTGGTTCATGGACCTGGTTGTAATTTTATTACCTTTGATGTTCTTTGTAATATCATGATTGGAGATGAATAGATTAAAAGTTTCTCACGCAAAAAAAAAAGGTTTAGCCTTCTGGCACAGTTGCCATGATACTGTGAAACTGATCCTTTGTATGCCGAGGCCGCCAAATAGTGACCCGAGGTGGTAAGCTTCCAAATGATGATGTCATGTTGATCATCACGAAGATGCACTTGGCAATACTTGAACTTGTACTTGTACTTGCCGGACAGAAATACAGTGTACAACCTTGTGCTTATTCATCCAGTACTATCAGTGTCTTTTGCCTGCGGTGTATCCGTGATTGACCCTTGTGTTACCCGAGAATCTTTTACATTACCTCCATTTGCCTTCTTCTTCACCAAAAGAAACGTAGAAAAACAAACAAGGGATTTAAACCCAGCTCAGCTAGCTGTTCCACACGAAGAACTGGTCCAAACTCGAAAAAGCACCGCACGCCACATCGGTTGGTAGACTGGAACGTGATCGGTGGGCCGAATAATGCCCGCAGTTTCCCCGCGAGCCGAAATTATTGTCGCGCTTTCCGGAGTGGCTGGCCAAAAAGAGACCCCGGAGTATGCATCCATGCACGCAGGCTACTACACGAACACTGTTCATCCATCCATGATCCATCTACTCGCCAGCGCTATCCTTGCGGTTTCTGCCGCCACGGCCATGTACACGCTACGGAGTGGGGCGCTCGCATGCGTCGCGCGAGCACGAAAGTAGCCCGACCGGGCGCCACCACAAACGAAAGGAAAAGCGCAACTCTTGGCGGCACCGTATAATCTGCGTGGTCTGTCCACCGCCTCTCGATGAGCCCGTCCGTGCCCTGTACTGGTAGCTCCCCGGCTTGGCGGTAGCCGGGTCGTGGCGCGCCTGTCCGTTCTGGCACTGCGCCGGCCTTGTTCGGCGCACGCGCGGGCGGTGGGTTCACGGGCGTGCATCGGCCGGACGAGGCCACGGGGTGCGCTTGACTCGCCGTGCCGCGGTGGGCTCCCTTGGCCCTCGTCCTGTGGGTCATGTGACTCGTATGGATCCTTTGGTGCTGCGGCATACGGCCAGCGTACCGCAGAGTATGGTACATGCGTGTTCCCTGGACGTGTCGGAGCTCCGGTTAGCCACGCCGATTTGCGCGGTCCTTCTGTCTGTCCCAAGGCCTGTCGCGAGCCATGTCAAGCGCACGGTCCTTGTCAGGCATTTATTTCGGAGAGAGATATGGTTTCACGTGATCCATGAAGGGCCATCGTTGCTATCTGGCCACTTCTCCGTCAGAAGGCGCAAAAATCCAACCCTCTGGTCTAGGCGTGCAGCCAAAGCCCTCGGGACCTTGGTGGACATGCGGGAGCCCATTCCGCTTCGGAAAATGATGGAATGCCATGACCACGACACATAACCTGCACCCTCGTTATCCACCACACAAGGAACTGAACTATATCCAACTGAAGAAGATAGGGTGAAAGTCATGGGGAGAATACCAACTGAACAAAGTTATGGAGAAAAGCATGCACGTCCCACAAATGAGATGATTTCAGCGCGAGACGGGTAGGACGTAGGATTATCCATTCTTCAACCACTTAATTTCTCATCCCAAACAGCGAGATGGCATACAATTACCGCTTTACCATAGATGCGGTTACACAGACTAAACCTGACGATAAGGTTGATACTGGCCGATATACAGGCAGCAGGCGGTCGTTGTGGGATATATATACAGTCATATACATTACACGTACCAACACCCATTACAGCACTAATATTAGCACAACCACAAACACTGTACAAACCTAATCTTATGGGGAAGGCATCAGCAGCGATCTCAGCAATGCGCTGACATCACCGATGCAAGAAATACTCGATGACCGTTACGTTCATTCGGTAGGGACGTCAGAGCTCTGCCCTGAAAATTTACAGGGTGGGCTTAATTGATAAAACATAATAAAGTGTGCAGGCAGAAAATCAAACTGATTGGAAAATGAAAGGTCCAAATTCAGCTACTTTGGGTTGGTTAGGGTTATGATGAATTTAAAATTAACATCCAGAAATACATATCACTACAAAGAGCTGTCAGAAAATTTAACATCACTGCAGCTTATTTTATTTCCTAGGAGTGAGTAAGCCAATGGAAAATATATGTGAAGCATGTACCTTTTTCGGGGTTAGGAGGAACTGTTAGTGGACCTTCATCTATGCTAGTACTACCTTCATTCCTGTCAAGAAATTCATCGACACCAGCAAGTCAGGGTCATAATCAATTGATAAAAGTCATGAAACAGGGTTATCATACCAGATCGTTGTACATACTGCCATTGGAAACAACTGGTACAACTACAGTGCTGGAAATTTCACCAAAATATTCTTGTACCAGCACCAATACATACCAGTCCAAATGGCAAATACAACACCGATATGTAACCCTGTTGTCATTTTGCAACGCTCCACAAGTCCACAATTCAGTAATTAGTAATTTACCCTTGATTGATCTGTGGGTCACTTGTATGAGTAGTCATTGTTAAAAGGGCCCCTTCAGAATCAACATCAACTTTCTGTTTCTCTGTGCTCTATATTATGATATTCATAAATCATTAGCTCTATTCTGAAGCAAAAAAAAATTACGTTGGGTAAACATAAGTTATACATTTTAACAAAAGAAAAGCTTACCGGGGTTGTGTCTCCCATCCATCCAGGAAGAAATTCTGACAAAAGATTCATGTATTTTTCCATAGCAATCTCAGGATGCATGTTTCCTAGCTTTTGCCAAGAGACCCTGACAGAACAACGAGTGGTTATTGTTAGATGTGTATAGTCTCTTTTCGATATATCCCCATTGTATAAGGGGTTTCCTGCACTTTACCACACATGTATATGTATTGGCCTTTGGCTATCAGTAAAGCTCAGTTGCTCATTATCCAACATGGTATCAGATGCTAGGTTGCCCTCGCTCTCTCGCACGCTGCAACTCCGTGCTCCCCCATCCTAGCCTACCTCGTCTCCGGCCGCCTCTGCTCGCTTCCGGCTGCCGCTGTCGCACTCGTCTCGTCCGGATCCGCCGCCCTGGCTGTACCGTTCGGCCTCGTCTTCCTCGTCTGGCGTATCTTGGACTGCGCCAAGGCTGCGCTCCGCCACCCCCTGCGCGCCCCAACCCCTGCCGGTCGGCCTCGGGAGCGCCTCCTCTGCTCGATCCCGTCAGAGCCGCGCGCTCCTCTTCCTCACGCGCAGAGCCGCGCGCTCCTCTCGATCCAGCACAGGGCCGCGCCGCTCTCGGGCTCGTCCTCTGGTCGATCCCGCACAGGGCCGCGCTCTGCTCCTCCCTCAGGTCGGGCCCCCGCCTGAGCTGCTCGACTGGCTGCATCGGGGAGTCCCTGCATCACGCGCTCCCTGCCCGCGGTCGCTTTCTGTGGCCTCGCTCGCTTCCTGGTTCGAGATCCCCTCGTTCCAGATCGAGTTGAGGGTCCGTTGACCAAAAAAAAAATGGCAGCGAGGCTTCCTCATGTCTGCTTTGGGCTATGTCGCGGTCCCTCGGTGCTCGGTCATCTTCGACGGCACCAACTATGCTGAGTTTGTGGGCTTCATGCGTATCCATATGCGCGGTCTCCTTTTGTGGGGTGTTCTCTCTGGCAAGGTCTCCTGTCCGCCATGCCCGGTTGCGCCCGTGGCCCCAATCCCACCAGTGCCGCCGGTCCTTGCTGCTGATGCTTCTCAGGCTGACCGGGATGCTGCCAAGGCTCTGGATGATGCTGCGGTTGATGCTTATGATCAGCAGGTATCTGCTTATTCTGATGCTCTCTCTGTGTACCGGGATGATCTGTCTGCTTACACTCAGTGGTGCAATGATGATGCTCGAGCTGCTGCTGTTCTCACTGCGAGTGTCCTCCCTCAGTTTGCTTCGGAGTTCATGGGACTTGGCACAGTTGCAGCGATGTGGTCTTACCTCTGTCAGCGCTATCAACCCTCTGGTGATGCTCTCTACCTATCTGTGGTGCGCCAGGAGCATGCACTTCAGCAAGGTGATTCTTCTGTTGATGAGTTCTACTCACAGTGCTCTGCCATCTGGCGCCAGCTTGACTCTCTTCGGACAGTTGTTTGTGGAACCTGTCGTTGCTGTCAGACTACTCGGTCTGATCTTGAGTTTCAGAGGGTCCATGAGTTCTTATCTCGTCTCCGATCTGAGTTTGAGCCTCGACGTGCTCACTTGCTTGCTCGTGGTCGTGTTCCTATCTCAGAGATACTTGCTGAGCTTCGTGCCGAGGAGACCCGCCTTCGCTCTGACGGGTTGCTTCTGGTTCCGTCAGTGTTGGCCGCCCGGGCTCCTGCGTCGTCTGCTCGCCTCACTGCTCCGCCGCTCTTGCCTACTCCTCCAGGGGGGGTGAGCCGTCCTCCTTATGCTGAGAAGGGCACGTCGCGCCGTGACACCGTTTGTGGTTATTGCTCCCGGTCAGGTCACCCAGAGTCTGATTGTCGCCAGAAGAAGCGAGACCAGAGGCGCTCCTCCAGTGGGACTCCTGTGTCTTCCTCGACTCCGTCACTCACTGACCAGGACATTGTTCGTCTCAAGCGTCTTCTTGCTTCCTCAGGCTCCTCGTCGACTGCTTCTGCTGCTGCTATGACTGAATCCCCTTCCTCACCATCACCGGCACCTACACAGTCAGGTACATCTTCGTGGGTTCTGGATTCTGGAGCTTCCTTTCATATGTCTTCTGATTCTTCCGCGTTGTCTTCTCTCCGACCACTTGATTCGCCTGTTAATGTTCTTACTGCCGATGGCACATCTCTTCCTGTTGCTAGTCGTGGTATTCTTTCCACTCCATTTTTTTCTGTTCCGAGTGTTTCACATGTTCCTCGCCTTACCATGAATCTTTTTTCCGCTGCCCAACTTACTGATTCTGGTTGTCGTGTCATTCTTGATACCGACTCTTGCTCCATTCAGGATCGTCGCACCAAGGCTTTGGTTGGTGCTGGCCCCCGGCGCCGTGAGTCAGAGGGCCCTTGGGAGGTTGACTGGCTTTGTGTTCCTTCCGCTGCCACCACTTCTGCCAGCTCCCATGCTCTTGCTGCCTCCTCGTCTGCGTCCTTCCAGCAGTGGCATCATCGCCTTGGTCACATCTGTGGCTCTCGCTTGTCTTCTTTAGTTCGTCAGGGCCTCTTAGGGTTTGTATCTGGAGATGTCTCCTTACATTGTAATGGTTGCAGACTTGGCAAACAGACTCAGTTACCTTATCCTACTAGTGAGTCTGTATCTCAGCGTCCTTTTGACTTAGTTCATTCTGATGTTTGGGGTCCTGCTCCTTTTGATTCAAAAGGTGGTCACCACTACTATGTTTTGTTTATTGATGATTTCTCTCGCTACACTTGGCTCTACTTCATGAAATCTCGTAGCGAGGTTCTCCCTATATACAAACGTTTTGCTGCCATGGTTCACACCAAGTTTTCCACGCCCATTCGCACTTTTCGTGCTGACTCTGCTGGAGAGTATATCTCTCAGCTGTTGCGTGGTTTTCTCGCGGAACAGGGTACTCTTGCCCAGTTTTCATGCCCTGGTGCTCATGCTCAGAATGGTGTTGCCGAACGTAAGCATCGTCATTTACTTGAGACGGCTCGTGCGATGATGATTGCTGCTTCCCTTCCACCCCATTTTTGGGCTGAGGCTGTCTCTGCATCCACCTATCTCATCAACATTCAGCCATCGACTGCCTTGCAGGGTGGTATTCCTCTGGAGTGTCTCACTGGTCGCTCTCCTGACTACTCCACTCTCCGTATGTTTGGATGCATGTGCCATGTTCTTCTTGCCCCCCGAGAACGCACCAAACTGACTGCTCAGTCGGTTGAGTGTGTTTTCCTTGGTTACAGTGATGAGCACAAGGGCTATCGATGTTGGGATCCTGTGGGTCGTCGCTTGCGCATCTCGCGTGATGTGACCTTTGACGAGTCTCGTTCTTACTACCCACGTCCTTCTTCCTCGAGTTTCTCTGTGGACGATCTCTCTTTCCTTCTCCTTCCCGATACACCCTGCTATGTGCCTCCTGTGTCATCTATTCCTTACTGTCAGACAGTACTGGTGCTATCAGTATTGCGCGTGACCCGGTGAAGCATGAGCTCACCAAGCACATCGGTGTGGATGCCCACTTTGTGCGTGCTGCTGTGCAGGATCAGACTCTCGCTCTTCACTATGTGCCCTCAGAGTTACAGTTGGCTGACTTCTTCACGAAGGCACAGACTCGAGCGCAGCATACCTTTTTTCTCTCCAAACTCAGTGTTGTTGATCCACCATGAGTTTGAAGGGGGGGGGGGGTGTTAGATGTGTATAGTCTCTTTTCGGTATATCCCCATTGTATAAGGGGTTTCCTGCACTTTACCACACATGTATATGTATTGGCCTTTGGCTATCAGTAAAGCTCAGTTGCTCATTATCCAACAGTTATTACCAGCTAAGCATGGTGCACCTACACAGAACCCCTAAGAATACAAAAGTATACAATTTATTACAAACAACTGGTAGCACATCATTGTCAAATAATGGCACCAATAGACGTTATCTAACCATTTTTTCTTTAAGGTGTTCCGCACTCAACACTAAAAGTCCAAAATAGTAGAATGATTGTCAAGTCAAAATCGTTACAAGATTTTATATCACTTACCGGATATCGTGTGCGTATTTTCCTCATGTCATTTTCTTACTCATACTTTCCAAGTACTTTGATACATTCAACAGAATTATTGGAAACAAAATACATGTATGTAGCACATTCATAATTATTGCAAGTACAACTCCAAAATCAGTTCTTTGTAAATAAATATGATTGACAGATCACACATCAGAAATAGCTGCGAGATATCTGCCATGACCATGTCATGTCATGTATATCAGTTAGGTGTGTGTTAGTACGTCAACATTTCAGTAGTACACTTTTGACCAGCATTCCATATTTTAACATCTATGGAACCTTCTCGTTCCAAAATAGGTAAGTTTGGTTGTTAGATGTGTACCACCACTGGTTGGCAGTGGTCTGTTTAATTAATCAATATATAAGGCTTATAGATTTGGCCAACAAGGCTCTAAAGACAAATCTACCAGTTTCTTTTCTCACATTTTTAAGCATATGCTTGCATTACAAGAATATCACTCTGCAGTATACAACTCATAAGATAATGACTATCAGGATACAACATTTCTCAATTAATGCTCTACCGGATAGCTCTTCAAAGTGAAAAAGGAAAGGAAAAACACTCATGGATAACAACGACCTAGGATATTATCACAGATGGGTTCAGAACGTAGGATCTCAGGCAGTATTTGCAGCTCCAAAACAGGGTGTTTGTGTCGCGTTAACAGGTAAGGACAGGTATCTTCCCCTTGAAATGGACTAAATCACAGCAGTACACTCTAGGTTTAAACATAAATATGCATGTTTGCGGACAGGCTTCTCATGTTATGACACCATTCTGAAGATATGACCACAGGGCCACCAGCTAAATTTGCACAAGAATCTATAAGGTATGCATTAAAATTCTTTGCTACTGCTGTACCTTACCCCAAAAAAACTTGGGCAAGAGAGGTTGTTCAGTGCCTACTTACTGTCAATTATGCCAAATTAGAGAACAAATCGACAGAAGGCAGATCGACAGAACATAAATCACTTGATGTAGAATTGTCAATTCAGTTTACAGAGGAAATTGCACCAGACCAACCTATAACATTGAGTTTACACAAAGCCCAACAGTACTTGTCATAATGGCACAAGATTTACAATTTCGTACATGGTCCCAAACTAAAAGGTGATAAAATAGTTTTTATTAAGAATATGTTTTGTTGCCAAAATTTGAAAACACGTGTGGTAAAATGACGAATTTTGGAGTACAGGTGGATATCTATCAGCAATGGGTATCTCCAGTGGGATTCCTCCACTTTGTAGGTAAGGGCTATAATCCTTTTATTACCTATTCCTTAGACATACAGCCTTAGCACCAAATGCGATCTGAGGATGTCTGAGAGGATAAAATAGTGTATAAGGTAATTCCTATGAGCACAGAACACTATGATTTCAATTGTTCTGTTACGCACTCACTTGCAAGTGGGTCCCACGTGCCAATTACAGGAAAGGTGAAGAAGATAGATGGGTACACTAACAGGTGAGTCCCGCCTGCCAGTCCATCATTTCAAATTTCAAATGGTTTCTAACTGATGAGGTCTATAGAGATATAACAAACAATTTATATGCCAACGTATTAATTAAATGTGCTATGTGTACGATGTTAAAGTTTTAGCAATTTATTCAGAACATATCAACAATGTCAACCTAGCTGCAAAATGTATACCGAGAACTGCTTCTATTAGTTTCATTATGCCATTTTTGGTTTCTTGACTTCCAAATAAAAGACAAAAATCCTCTCAGAATTACCTACAAAACCTTAGGCAATTACTGATCATATATCGACTATGATGACACTGCATGTATCTTGATAAATATGCTTTGGTTGCTATGCTTGATTCATGTTGTGCATATATACAGAAAGTGCTTCGTCTGCTTCTGTTAATGATTAAATTGCACTCTGTCAAATAAATACTGGGTTCATCTGTTCATGTATAGTTTATTCAAAAAACTCAAAAAGATTCCTGTAAATAATGCAGCCTTATCCATTGACGAAAGAACACTATAGGAGAGACATCCTTACACACTACACATTTAATTACTTGGTTTAAGTGCACCATGTTTCCCCATTAGAAGTAATAGACACCGTACCAAATAAATTTGATTGCCATTATGGTGTAGCTACCTTTTGTGTCTTTTGCCAACTTGCAACAGCCAAGCACCAAACAATTCAGTTGTCCATGTTATTTCAGCCTTATGCACTGACAGATCAATGTAGCAGGAGACATCCTTAAACACTACAAAGTTAGTTACCTGGTTTAAGTGCACAACTTTTAAACTAGCTTTTAATCATAGTCCCCATTAGAAGAAATAGATAAGGTACCAGATAAATTTGATTGCCATTATGATGTAGCAACCTTTTTGGTCTTTTTCCAAGCACAAAACCATTCAGTTGTTCATATAGAAAGAATTCAATGTTATTACCACTGGCAGGGGGGTTGGGTACTCAAACGTGTTTTGTAAAATATCATTGACTAATATGACTTGCTGCATCACAAGAAAGATAAGTGGAACCATAGTGTCAAAGAGAGATAAAACACATACCATTTTGCACGAGAAGAAGGTCTCAGTGTAAGTGGTTGTGCAGCGTCATAACAGGGACCATCAACTGCAACCTTGAGAAGTCCCTGCAGCTGCAGCTGCACATCGCTATTCAGCTTCGACAGAGCAGCCGCCCCGGCGTCACTAGCTGCAAATGCCGCTGCTGCACCAAATCTCTTCTCCACTTCACTTCTCTCAATCCCTTCCCACTCTTCAAACTCCATGCTCGCTCTAGCCTCATCTTCCGGCATCCCTAGCAATGTGGTATCCTTCTCCGGTAGCTGAACATCCACTTTGTCATTAGAGCTGTCTTCTTGGCTGACATTTAGATCATCAGATTTCTTAAGAGCCGGCTCGTCCTTAGGGACCAATTTTTCTTGCTGATCATCCGTGCCGGCCTCATGCCGAGCTTCCTCCTTGTTGTGAACTTCTTCATGTGGAACAACAACTTCTTCCACAGATGGTTCTTTCATTTCCTCATCCTTTGCTGCGGCGTCCGGAATCACTCTTGGAGCCACAACGTGAGCCAATTCATGCTGATTCGCTTCAATGACTTGCTCCTGCTGCTTCCCAGGTACGATGTCAAGAACATCTGCAGGTGGAGTCTCGGAAGCCAATTCACGCGGAATCACTTCAGCAGCTTGAGCTCCCTCCTCCTCCCTCTCCAGTCCTGCATCAACAACTTCTGCAGGAGCAGCCCCCACATCCAGATGGAGCTGCTTCACTTCAACAGCTTCCATAGCATGAACTTCCTGTTTCTGCACTCCCGCATCAGGGACTTCACTCGGGGCAACTTCAGCACCCAGATCATTCTGCTGGGTTGTCTCTTCCTCCAACTCCACGTCAAGAACCTCTCTGGGAGCAGCTTCGGCGCCGGAATCCCGCGGCTTCGCTTCGACAGCCGCCTCGACGGCCGCGGTTAAATCGCACTGCTTCTTGCCAACTTCACCCTCCTCCTTCTGCTCCCGCGACACGGTGCCAAGGAACAGCTCCGGAGCAAGCGTGGCCGGAACCCCCTCTTCCGCGGCCACCCACTCGGTCATCCCCTCCGCGACGGTCGCGGGGGCCTTCTCCACCTCGACCCACCCCTCGGCGAGAGCCGGCGCCGCCACATCCGCCCACGCTCCCACCTCGTCCACCTCGATGACCCTCTCCTCTTCCGCCTCCTCCGCTTTTTCCTCCGCGATCACGTCAGCCGGTCCCGCCGCGCGATCGCGGCGGGGGGGATCATTGTTCCCGGAGAGGAGCTTGGCGAGCAGGAAGGCGACGAGGAGGGTGGCCGCCGCCGTGAGGAGCAGCTCGAACAGCAGCTCCATGAATCCCGGGCGGGGAAGGGCGGGGGAGGAAGCGAGGCAGCGGATGCGGCTTCTCGCTTGCTTTTTCTTGTTCGGTTGGGTCGGCGAGGAGAAGGGGGAAAGAGAAAGCGGAAACAGGGGGGCTACAGGAGAAGGAGAAGGGGGAGCAGCAGAAGAGACGAGGGTGGAGACGGAGGTGGGTGCGTGTGGGGAGAGAGTAAAGGGGGTGGGGCGCCAAAAGGGAGAGGCATATTCGGGGGCGGATACGACCGCCACGAGGGAGGGCCGTAGGCGGAGAGCGGAAAAGGTCTCGTCGACCGCGAGCCGCTTGGGGCGACGCCGTCAGGGGGTTTTCGTTTCCTTGCGCTCGGCTACGCGACGAGGCGGGGTGATCGGCGAGAAGGGCGGCGACGGAGACAGCGAGCGCCGGACCGCCAACGTTTGGAGATTTGGGTTGGGGGGTTTCGGCCTTTTGCTCGCTTTGCGTGTGCTGCGCGCTTTCGGTGGGAAATTTCTCCGCGGTATTCATGGCCATTTCCTTTCTTTCCTGCTTCCCCCTTCGTTCTCCTCTTCCTAACGTCACACCTTTTTTTTTGAACGAAGGCAAAACATTTGACTCGTGAAGAAGAAAATAAAGTGTTTATTACAAGCCCTGAACTACAAAAGTTGCTACTCAACCAGAATGATGGTTCCTAAATTTTTTGGCTCTTCTGGCCATGCAAAGAGAAGCTTCAAGTTTGATGTTGCCGAGTAAAATTGTTCGCACGAGGATTGGTTAGGAAAGACCCGTGTATTTCTTTGGTTTCATATGGACCACGAAATGAGCATGGCCAGATGTGCAAGCTTTGCGATTTTGTATGTTCTTTCCGAAGCGGTTGGTCCAACAATCTTTAACCGTTTGCTCAAAATGCCATTAGGAGGTGTCAATGTGCTCGAGATGTAGCCACTCATGACACGTGGGAGCCTAGACCACGAGAAAAAAACGACTCGGCCTTGTGTCACCCCCCCCCCCCCTCGCGCGACCAGGGCGCTCCAACCCTAAACGCCAGTTGTTGATCCCCCTCCCCTCTCCCTCCCTGCCGTCTGGCAGTGCCGGTGGCGGCAAGATCTCCCTCGCTCGTTCCTGGAGCCAGGGTCGTGGGGCGCTTCTCCTTCTCCTGGACCTGGCAGCGAGCTCAATGGTTGGCGCGTGCTACTTGTGAACTACGTTGGGATTTTTTCGAAGAGGAGAGGATGATGCAGTACAATAGGGATAAATATTTCCCTCGGTTAAGAACCAAGATTATCAATCCAGTAGGAGAACCAAGCAACACTATGTAAGCAGTACCTGCACACAAACAATAAATCCTTGCAACCCAACGCGAACAAGGGGTTGTCAATCTCTTGACGGTTACGAGCAAGATTAAATTGTATGATGATAGATAGATAGATCAAACAAAAATATAAAATAAAATAAATAAAAGAAAAACGCAGCAAGGTGTTTTTGGTTTTAGTAAATGATACAAGACAGACCCGGGTGAGGGTGTCCCGGACTAAGGGGTCCTCGAGCTGCCGGCCTATCTCTCATGGGCCGCGCTGATGGGCCACTCTTGATTAATCAAAGGAAGGCCGGATTACAGGCGACCCCGTGCTCCACAAGGAAACCTCCGAAGACTTGCATATCCTCCAAGCCTAGTTAGCGTAACCAGCATGTTTATCCACTGACGATGACTGGCCATGTGTAACCCTAAGTACCCCTGGTGTCTATATAAACCGGAGGGTTTATCCCGTAGAGGGACGGAACCATTGTCACCATACCCACCTAGGGTTTAGTCCATCCGATCTCGTGGTAGATCAACTCAGTAATTGTCATACAAACACAATCAAGCAGGACGTAGGGTTTTACCTCCTCGAGAGGGCCTGAACCTGGGTAAGCATTGTCTTTATGTTCCCTTTTACCCATCGATCCAACATCCACAGCTCAGGACCCCCTACCTGAGATCCGTCGGTTTTGACAATGACTTTGGTGCTTTCACTGAGAGTTCCGCTGAAGAATCATCAAGGATCAATGGCTCGCCTAGTCGCCAGCAACAACATCCGTGATGGGACGTTTCGTTCCCGGCCAGCTCTTCGCGTTTGGCAGCATCATGCTACACGCTGATCCGACCGGCCATCTCTGTCGGGTCAATACTTTCGCTCCCGGTGAGAGATCAGGTTTGGAAACCTAGAGTTCCTTACCGACCCCTGGGGAGACCTTGTCCTCACAGGGTTCTCGTCTTCACCCGAAAGACCCACAAACCCCGAGGCTTCGACTTCAGGTTCGGCTTACCCCGTTATCAGGTTGGCCGCTACTCCGGATCCAGCCTTAAGCTTGAACCCTATCCCTACGCTCAACGACACAGGATCGGCCTCAACCGAGCATGACCCCAGGGCAATTTCGAACGCTCCCAGCGCAGCAAAACTGCAAATTAATCCTAAACATTGCCAGAACATGGACCCGATAGATTTCTCACTATTAAACGGGATATTGGATCAGATCCAAGCCATAGGGATTGCCGACGGCCAGTCCTCGTTTTGCAATCAGATCGGACTTAGAGTCGACGACAGGGAAATTTACATCCCGTCTGTCACTCACTTCTTCGCCATGGTCGAGGATCCGGCCGAAGACTCGCCCCCGCTCCCTCTGGAGCCTAGAACGAGTCGGGTACAAATCTTCGATCACCGAGCTTCGTCGTCTAGCTCAGAATCCGGCCTCCGCTTTGGAAGAGTCCAAAGCCAAAGTCCGATTCGGCACACGACCTCGACTCACATCCTGTTGGGATCAATTTTTTGTCCGACCCACCCCCACGTCGAGTACTCTCCAAGTACCTCGGGCGGCCCGGTATATGGGATCTAATGTATGTGAAACAACAGCCCGAAGAAATAATCTGGCAATTCTGGACTAGATTCCTCCTTATCAAAAGCAAGATAGCACACTACGACAGCCAGGAAATTCTGGCGACGTTCTATCATAACTGCCGAGACGAAGGCGTCCTAAACGCCCTCGCTCGCCGTCACATTCAAAGCTTCTCTAAGCTATCAAATTTGGTGTGCAAATACTGCGCCATGGAAGATGCTTGGCAGGCTTAGCAAGAGAAAACAGAGTCAATCCAAGCCGAGGAATCCAGACGAGCCCGGGTGAAGCGCGCACACTCTCGCCGGACAGCTAAATATGAGTTGCCCAAGAAAAAGAAGAAACCCCGGGCAGGATCTAGAACGGTCCTTGACGAACTACTGGACAAACCGTGCCCTATACACTCCATCCTGCTCAATAGAAACCCAACCCACAGCCTTCGAGCTTGTTGGGTGATCAGGCAGGTCACCAAGAGCGGAGAAGCCATCCTTAGAGGCTCATACTCAAACAGATGTCCAACAATGCCTTCGAATAATGACGCTGAGATCCTAATGATCTACAAAATGTATTCCTCAAAAATCGGAGGAAAAGAGCCTTTGGTAGTGTCACGCCCAAGATGCGATACTATCCCAAAGAGACTCGAAGGTCCCACCAAGGATAGAACCGCATATTGAAACGCTTTTGCAAGGTGGATATCATTACATCAACATTACATAATAGATGGGGATACATACATAAGGCATACAATGCCACACGAATACAACATCATCTTACATAAGAGCACCATCCGACTACGGATGAAACACAAACAGAAACTCAAACGACATCCACCCTGCTAACCCAGGCTGCCGACCTGGAACCTATCCCCTAATCGAAGAAGCAGAAGAAGAACTCAACGCAAGCAAGCATCGCTCTCGCGTCATGATCATCGCATAACCTGTACCTGCAACTGTTGTTGTAGTAATCTGTGAGCCACGAGGACTCAGCAATCCCATTACCATGGGTATCAAGACTAGCAAAGCTAAATGGGTAAGGAAGGGGTAAAGTGGTGAGGTTGCAGCAGCGACTAAGCATATATGGTGGCTAACATACGCAAATAAGAGCGAGAAGAGAGCAAACGGAACGGTTGTGAAACTAGCAATGATCAAGAAGTGATCCTGAACTCCTACTTACGTCAAACATAACCCAAAAACCGTGTTCACTTCCCGGACTCCGTCAAGAAGAGACCATCACGGCTACACACGCGGTTGATGCGTTTTAATTCGGATCTGGTGTCAAGTTATCTACAACCAGACATTAACAAATTCCCATCTGCCCATAACCGCGGGCACGGCTCTCGAAAGTTTATACCCTGTAGGGGTGTCCCAACTTAGCCCATGATAAGCTCTCGCGATCAACGAAGGATATACCTTCTCCCAGGAAGACCCGATCAGACTCGGAATCCCGGTTTACAAGACATTTCGACAATGGTAAAACAAGACCAGCAAAGCCGCCCGATGCGCCGACAAATCCCGATAGGAGCTGCACATATCTCGTTCTCAGGGCAACACCGGATGAGACTAGCTACGAGTAAAACCAACCCTCAAGTTGCCCTGAGGTGGCCCCGCAGGCAGCTCAGTTCGGACCAACACTTAGACAAGCACTGGCCCGGGGTGGGGGAGGCTAAAATAAAGATGACCCTCGGGTTGGCCGATCCAAGGGAAGGGTATAGGTGGTGGTGAGGCAAATGGTAAAACCAAGGTTGGGCCTTGCTGGAGGAGTTTTATTCAAAGCAAACTGTCAAGAGGGTCCCATAAATCACCCAACCGCATAAGGAACGCAAAATCCGGGAACATAACACCGGTATGACGGAAACTAGGGCGGCAAGAGTGGAACAAAACACCAGTCATAAGGCCGAGTCTTCCACCCTTTACCAAGTATATAGATGCATTAATTAAATAAGAGATATTGTGATATCCCAACAAAAATCCTGTCCACCATGGAGCAATCTTCAACTTCACCTGCAACTAACAACGCTATAAGAGGAGTTGAGCAAAGGCGGTAACATAGCCAAGCAATGGTTTGCTAGGAAGGGTGTCAAAGGTTAGAGGTTCATGGCAATTTGGGAGGCTTGAAGAGCAAAAGACAGGTAGCGCATCAAAGCGATAGAGCGAAGCAACTAGCATAGCAATGATAGTAGTGAGATCCAGGGTAGCGATCATCTTGCCTGAAATCCCGCTAGGAAGAAGAACGAGTCCATGAAGAAGACGAACGGGAGTAGTCGAACGAATCCTCACAACTCCGGAACGAAACCGAAGCTAACGAGAGAAGCAAACCGGAATGAAGCAAACAACATAGTAAACACTCAATCATAACCATGACATGATGCCTGTCCGGTTTAATGAGTCATGGCATGCAACGTGCAATAAACAATACTACAATTTAAGTGGAGCTCAATATGCAACGAGTTGCATATTGATGAAACACCACATCCAATTATTTAATTCACTCTCGTTTATGCTACCCAACAATATTAAATGTTATTAACATGGCAAGAGGTGCAACACAATAAAACTACCTATCTAGGCAAGTTTAAATGAGGTCGGAAACAACAAACAACAATTCCGAAAAATCCCCATATGCAAATTATGAATTTGGTACTGTTCTGCCCTAAAACATATTTTAAGGTTGTTAAACTGGAAAATAAAGTGGACCATGTTAAACTAGGCATTTTTCCACCCCATTTACATATAAAGTTTATTTAAAATGGAGCTACAGTTATTTAGTTATGAAATAAAGCATTTTAACATGGCATTTGAGCAAATTTAAACAAACAGCATTTTAAACATTTTAACCATGGATGAAAATGGCATATTATTAATCTACACAAAATTCTAAGCATTTTACATATATAAAACATTTTAATCCGATGCACGGTTTGTGAGATATTAAATGCATGAACATGGAGGGGTAATCTGTAAATATGCAGTCTCTGGATAATTGGCAAAATTTGCAGCGCATGGAAAAAAAATACATGGGCCGAATCTGGGCGGACTGGGCCAACAAAGAGGAGGGATGTGGGCGCTCACACATGGGCCAAGCCCGGCTGGTGGAGCAGGAGGCGGACAGGCCGGCTAGGCGCGACTGGGCCTGGCTGCTACTGGGCCACGGGAGGATCTGGAGGCGCGCTGGCCCAGGAGTGGTCAATGTGCCTGGTTCCTTCGATGCAGGGAAGCAGGGGATCGAGCTCGTGCTCGACAGAAGACAGCGACGGTGCAGGGGACAGCAATGACGGCGTGGGACTTGAAGGGGAGCGACGGCGGGCTGCAGGGAAGGCCGGCGAGGTGGAGGCGGGGCGGATCCGGCCAGGAAGGGTCGGCTTGGGGAGGCTTGAAGCGGCAGCGCCATTTCCCTGAAGCTCCTGCAGGTTGCGGCGGTCAGCGAGGCAACAAAATCCCGTGGAGGAAGAGCGAAGGAAGCAGAAGGAGGGACGCAAGGGGCTGGCCTGTTGGTCTGGCGATCGCCGGCGCTGGAAGCGGGGGTGGTTTGGTGGCGCCGGCGTGGATCCAGGTTGAGGGGCTGCAGCGGCTTCTGGGCGAGGGAACACAAGGGCGACGGTCATGGCAGCTCAGTTCCCTGTTGAGACAGAGAGAGAGCATTGTGAGAGAGAAGAGAGAAACGGGAGAGGAAACGAGGGGAAGGAAGAGAGGGATACAGAGGACGCAGGGGCGTGGTGCAGTTCCTGGCGGACGACTCATCGACGGTGTCGAACGGCAATGGCGAAGAAAAAAGCTTCAGGAGGAGCTTCTCTCCTCCTGAATCGGGACGGGGCGCGGGGTTACGGGAGGTTGGACGAGCTCGGTCCTCGAGAAGAGGAGGTGCTCGGGTGGCTTGGCGGTGCAAGGGGACGAGGCAGGGGACCTGCATCTGTTGCTGCGGTGGCTCTCAGGAAGCAGAAGAGGCGATTGCCTCGGGCACGGCTGGAGGACGAAGATGCAGGAGATCCGCACGGGGAGGCTGCTGCTGCACGGAGGCTCGGCGAGGGGTGGATTTGGTGCTCGGGGTCGGAGAGAAAGAGCTCGAGCTCCTGTTGGTGGGTGGAGGAAAACGAGGAGAAGGGGATCCCGAGGTGGATCGAGACCGGGTGGCGGCGACTGGATTGGACTGATGGGACAAGCCTCCTGAAGATTAGGGTTGGTCTACTTTACATAGCGAGTGGATTTTTGGGTAGGGGCTATCTCCTCCCTCCGATCACAATCGGACGGTCGAGAAATAAATAGGTAGGGTGTCTAAATAAGAAAACGAGGATGTTTTGTAGATATTTTTGGGGATGATCTGAATGCAACGGTAAAGACTGAGCGGGTCGGGTTCGGGCAAGTTTCGGACATGGTTGCAAAGGGGGTTCGATGCACTGTGCAAAGAGGGATTAGGTGGTTTGACAAGAGTGAATCGAAAACCTAGTTGGTCTGGAACGGTCAAGAAGGCAAAGCGGCCCGAGGGACGGTGATGAAGGCAAAGGGAGAAACGGCAACAACGAGTGAATGCAAGTTTGAAAACAATGACGGCAACAGAGTGCCAATGCAATGCGAATGATGCGATGAGATGAAATGAATGACATGAACAAAATGCAAAACAAAAGACAAAACCGAACCACGAAGGAAATATCATATCGCATCTCCGGAAAAGGCAAGAGTTAGAGTTACGAATATGGAAAGTTGCATCCGGGGTGTTACAACACTCCACCACTACGAGAGGATCTCGTCCCGAGATCTAGGATGGCACCGGAGTGAAACGGAAGAGGAAGAGAAGAGGTAAAACTAAGTTGCTTCTTCGACAAACGAGTGAAACCAGGAACCTTGAGAGGTTGAGCAAAATGAAAGAAAGAAAACAACAAAGATGAACAAAATTGAAAACACTCCGTTAGAAAAGGGGAACAAGGGATACAATGAGTACCAAGAGGTTTAGTGATAAGATAGATATTGAAACCCCTCCGGTTAAAACTAGATAGAGAAGGAATAAGATTGATATAATTTTGACAGCACTCCGACTGAGAAGGGGGCAAAACTTGATGAGATGAAAAGATATTGAAGAGATGATACAACACTCCGGTTAAATGGATAAGCAAGAAAAGAACACGATCCTCACAATTCGAGATGATGAGTGAAAAGAGCAACATCACAATGCCTCTAGAAGAAAGAATAGAAGATAGATCATTGGAATAACATAATGGAGTAGAAAATGCCAACTTCTGTCACAAATGAGCTTGGAAAGCACCCTTCCAAGAAGGTTATAACGGAGTTATTGGGAAACCAACAACGAAAAGAATAAGCTTGTAGTGGGCTTATGGAAACATCTCAACACTTGAGGTGAAATTCTGCCACTAACGAAAAACAATTTCTTGCTTGAGATCAAAGAAGAGATAACAACTTATTTCGCCGAGAGGATAGGAGAAAACTCAGATCATTGATAAGCACCGCAAATAGCAACATTCCTTAGGGAAGGCTTTAGGTGAAATCTATACCAAGATAACTCCAACGAAGAGATTGATGGATTTAAATATACCTCATTCTTGACAACATGTGAATCATGAAACATGAAGGAAATTGTCAAGAGTGACATAACACCACCTCAAAAGATAAGGTAGAAAGAATTGCACTTCGAAATGCAAGATGAAGAATACTTGAACTCCTTAGAAAAAAACATGTGTTGGGCACCATGTTTATTTTTTTGAGTATAGCTTGGCGGATCTTAACTCCGTGAGAAATCTTGACGAACTATTTAAGAATGAAAGGGCTCCTTGATGAACCACCATGTAGAGCCTACATGAAGAACTCCGGTAATAAAAGGATGATGAAAAGAAAGAGAAGTTGAAAACACAAGGTGAAGCCTTGCGATGATTTAGATGGAGCTTCACGGCAATATAATTGAGAGAGCTTGGAACTTTGGAAAAAGAGAAGATGAAACACTAGAGCCAAGAATTACTTCATCATGAACAATCTCCGGAAGGAAAGAATTGAATCACCTTGAGGAAATAAGAATAAGATTTATTGTATGCTTATCCTTCATCAAATTAAATTGATGACAAGCAATGGATTTGGCATACTACTTATTCTCGTAGAAAGGATTAAGAGGGATATAGTGTAAACTTGAGAAGGTATTTATGGAACCACCGGTGGGATTTGGAAACAACGAATATTTGATATGATGACGAAGGAAGTGAAATCTTGAACGAACCACCATAAGAATTGAAAATGAAAGTAGCAAAGGAACAAATCACCGGGAGGAATTGGAAAATGAATGAAGATACTTGAGGGGATTTAGATACATGAGAACGAAGAGATCATGAACTGATTAGAGGGTATTTGAACGATGCACCGGTAAGACTTGGAGAATGATAGTAACATGCTGAGAATGAAGAATTATGACATGATGGCCTTCGGAGGAAAGAAATGGAAACAACTCATGAAATTCTCCGGATGGTAAGAAAAGAATTCTCACAATCAAAACCAATTATGAGAGGATGACATCAAGCTTGGACTACACATCTTTGGAAGAACGGGTAAGGATTTAAGAGGAACTCTTCTTCGGTCTTCAAAATCCGAGAATGACAATGAGAAACACCACCATGAATTGTTGAGATACCCCGGGAGAAATAAAAGAGGAAAGGTTGAGTCAAAGATGAAAAGAATTTGAAAACGACCTTGGAGAAGGCATGTGGATGATGAAAATTCATTCTTACGTCAAACTTGGAAATGAATTTGAGAATCGCTCCTGATAATTCAAAGAGTCAGGTAAGATCCTGGGAAAAGACCTATGGGCTAGGGCCCACTCAAAAGAAAACACCGTTGAAAATGATTTTAAAGAGAGATTACACCGGTTGAATTAAATGGCTTGAATGAGATAACAATCTCCAAATAGCTTGAATGGATTAAGAATGGAAACACAAATCTTCTGAGATATCTTGAGCACTCCGGATAAGAATAGAGAGAGGTGAACAATTAAGAGGTACACCGGCATGGAAAAACATCTGAAACGAGGAAAGGGATATGATGAATATCAAAAGCTTGCATTGGATCCACCGGAGAAGAAAAATCACGAAGAATGATGAACTCAAAGCTCCGTTAGTATCTTCCTGAGAATCACCAGATAAGAACATTGAAAGAAAAGAATGAAGAGACTTCACATGAAAAAATGGATACTTGATTAAGAAATCTGAGTCCTTGAAGAAAAGGGTGGTGGGGGGGGGGGGGAAACAAAGACAACTTGGGATCAACGAAACAAACACCGTTAAGAAAACTTAGAATTGATCTTGCGGATGGAGAGAATGATGGGATCATCTTGAAGAGAAGCGCACCGGTTGGAAAAGGATTAACATGACAACCTCAATGATAAAAAAGGATTAGTATTCACATAGCAATATGAGAACATCGTTTAGGAAAGGTATGGATTCAACATTTGACTTCGAAGCAACTCGAATACCACAAATAAAACAAAACAAAGGATTTGGCTTGCAGAATAAGCCAGAACAAATACATATGATAGAGATTTACCCAATCCCATATCATGCATCTGTCGGAAAGATATTCTAGGAGCTACTTGAATTCCCACCTATAAACTCCCGAAACATTCTGGTTATGCAATCTGGTGTTGGGGATACAGGGGAAGCAATAAATATCTCACCCAAACTAACAATACCTACATCCAAGCTGTATCCATCCGTCAACACATAACCAAGAAACCTCCGGAAATCGTGTACCTCAACCTTCAAAAAGCATCCGTTATACGAGCTATGGCAATACTCCCAAACTCCCGCCCCAGTACTGGGTGGCGTCGAGGTTATCTCACCAACAACTGCATAAAAGAGATTTTCGATGTCGGCAAAACTCAGGTATTCCAGAACTGCAACGATAAAATTGTGACGACAACACCTCGGAGCTCAACTTCCCGGGTCACTGCCACATAAAAGACATGAGGCACCAAGAACAATGTTCTCGTCACAAAACCATCGGAACGATTCCAAGATACCCGTGTGATCCTAAATTTTTTTTAGTGAAATTTGAGGAGAGGAAAGTCAAAACATCTACGTCAGGAGACCTCACCAGAGCGACGAAGGGGCTGAGGAGTAAAAAGAATCCTACTCTCCGATATATATAATCCTAAGACTCGAAATAGTTTTCTTCTAGACTCAACAACGGCCAACAAACAAGGGGGCTCCTATGGTCGGTCAAGGCTCTGATACCAACTAGTCACGCCCAAGATGCGATACTATCCCAAAGAGACTCGAAGGTCCCACCAAGGATAGAACCGCATATTGAAACGCTTTTGCATGGTGGATATCATTACATTAACATTACATAATAGATGGGGATACATACATAAGGCATACAATGCCACACGAATACAACATCATCTTACATAAGAGCACCATCCGACTACGGATGAAACACAAACAGAAACTCAAATGACATCCACCCTGCTAACCCAGGCTGCCGACCTGGAACCTATCCCCTGATCGAAGAAGCAGAAGAAGAACTCAATGCAAGCAAGCATCGCTCTCGCGTCATGATCATCGCATAACCTGTACCTGCAACTGTTGTTGTAGTAATCTGTGAGCCACGAGGACTCAGCAATCCCATTACCATGGGTATCAAGACTAGCAAAGCTAAATGGGTAAGGAAGGGGTAAAGTGGTGAGGTTGCAGCAGCGACTAAGCATATATCGTGGCTAACATACACAAATAAGAGCGAGAAGAGAGCAAACGGAACAGTCGTGAAACTAGCAATGATCAAGAACTGATCCTGAACTCCTACTTAGGTCAAACATAACCCAAAAACCGTGTTCACTTCCCGGACTCCGCCGAGAAGAGACCGTCATGGCTACACACGTGGTTGATGCGTTTTAATTCGGATCTGGTGTCAAGTTATCTACAACCGGACATTAACAAATTCCCATCTGCCCATAACCGTGGGCACGTCTCTCGAAAGTTTATACCCTGTAGGGGTGTCCCAACTTAGCCCATGATAAGCTCTCGCGATCAACGAAGGATATAACTTCTCCCAGGAAGACCCGATCAGACTCGGAATCCCGGTTTACAAGACATTTCGACAATGGTAAAACAAGACCAGCAAAGCCGCCAGATGCGCCGACAAATCCCGATAGGAGCTGCACATATCTCGTTCTCAGGGCAACACCGGATGAGACTAGCTATGAGTAAAACCAACCCTCAAGTTGCCCCGAGGTGGCCCCGCAGGCAACTCAGTTCAGACCAATACTTAGACAAGCACTGGCCCGGGGGGGGGGGGGGGCTAAAAGAAAGATGACCCTCGGGTTGGCCGACCCAAGGGAAGGGTATAGGTGGTGGTGAGGCAAATGGTAAAACCAAGGTTGGGCCTTGCTGGAGGAGTTTTATTCAAAGAGAACTGTTAAGGGGGTCCCATAAATCACCCAACCGCGTAAGGAACGCAAAATCCAGGAACATAACTCCGGTATGACGGAAACTAGGGCGGCAAGAGTGGAACAAAACACCAGGCATAAGGCCGAGTCTTCCACCCTTTACCAAGTATATAGATGCATTAATTAAATAAGAGATATTGTGATATCCCAACAAAAATCCTGTCCACCATGGAGCAATCTTCAACTTCACCTGCAACTAACAACGCTATAAGAGGGGCTGAGCAAAAGCAGTAACATAGCCAAGCAATGGTTTGCTAGGAAGGGTGTCAAAGGTTAGAGGTTCATGGCAATTTGGGAGGCTTGAAGAGCAAAAGACAGGTAGCGCAGCAAAGCGATAGAGTGAAGCAACTAGCATAGCAATGATAGTAGTGAGATCCAGGGTAGCGATCATCTTGCCTGAAATCCCGCTAGGAAGAAGAACGAGTCCATGAAGAAGACGAATGGGAGTAGTCGAACGAATCCTCACAACTCCGGAATGAAACCGACGAGAGAAGCAAACCGGAAAGAAGCAAACAACATAGTAAACACTCAAGCATAACCATGACATGATGCATGTCCGGTTTAATGAGTCATGGCATGGCAACGTGCAACAAACAATACTACAATTTAAGTGGAGCTCAATATGCAACGAGTTGCATATTGACGAAACACCACATCCAATTATTTAATTCACTCTCGTTTATGCTACCCAACAATATTAAATATTATTAACATGGCAAGAGGTGCAACACAATAAAACTACCTATCTAGGCAAGTTTAAATGAGGTCAGAAACAACAAACAACAATTCCCGAAAATCCCCATATGCAAATTATGAATTTGGTACTGTTCTGCCCTAAAACATATTTTAAGGTTGTTAAACAGGAAAATAAAGTGGACCATGTTAAAGTAGGCATTTTCCACCCCATTTATATATAAAGTTTATTTAAAATGGAGCTACGGTTATTTAGTTATGAAATAAAGCATTTTAACATGGCATTTGACCAAATTTAAACAAACAGAATTTTAAACATTTTAACCATGGATGAAAATGGCATATTATTAATCTACACAAAATTCTAAGCATTTTACATATATAAAACATTTTAATCCGATGCACGGTTTGTGAGATATTAAATGCATGAACATGGAGGGGTAATTTGTAAATATGCAGTCTCTGGATAATTGGAAAAATTTGCAGTGCATGGAAAAAAAATACATGGGCCAAATCTGGGCGGACTGGGCCAACAGAGAGGAGGGATGTGGGTGCTCACACATGGGCCAAGCCCGTCTGGTGGAGCAGGAGGCGGACAGGCCGACTAGGCGCGACTGGGCCTGGCTGCTACTGGGCCACGGGAGGATCTGGAGGCGCGCCGGCCCAGGAGTGGTCAACGTGCCTGGTTCCTTCGATGCAGGGAAGCAGGCGATCGAGCTCGTGCTCGACAGAAGACAACGACGGTGCAGGGGACAGCAACGACGGCGTGGGACTTGAAGGGGAGCGACGGCGGGCTGCAGGGAAGGCCAGTGAGGTGGAGGCGGGGCGGATCTGGCCAGGAAGGGTCGGCTTGGGGAGGCTTAAAGCGGCAGCGCTGTTTCCCTGAAGCTCCTGCAGGTTGCGGCGGTCAGCGAGGCAACAAAATCCCGTGGATGAAGAGCGAAGGAAGCAGAAGGAGGGACGCAAGGGGCTGGCCTGTTGGTCTGGCGATCGCCGGCGCTGGAAGCGGGGGTGGTTTGGTGGCGCTAGCGTGGATCCAGGTCGAGGGGCTGCAGCGGCTTCCGGGCGAGGGAACACAAGGGCGATGGTCATGGCAGCACAGTTCCCGGTTGAGACAGAGAGAGAGCATTGTGAGAGAGAAGAGAGAAACGGGAGAGGAAACGAGGGGAAGGAAGAGAGGGATACAGAGGATGCAGGGGCGTGGTGCAGTTCCTGGCGGACGACTCACCGACGGCGCCGAACGGCGATGGCGAAGAAACAAGCTTTGGGAGGAGCTTCTCTCCTCCTGAATCAGGATGGGGCGCGGGCTTACGGGAGGTTGGACGAGCTCGGTCCTCGAGAAGAGGAGGTGCTTGGGTGGCTTGGCGGTGCAAGGGGACGAGGCAGGGGACCTGCATCTGTTGCCGCGGTGGCTCTCGGGAAGCAGAGGAGGCGATTGCCTCGGGCACGGCTGGAGGACGAAGATGCAGGAGATCCGCACGGGGAGGCTGCTGCTGCACGGAGGCTCGGCGAGGGGTGGATTTGGTGCTCGGGGTCGGAGAGAAAGAGCTCGAGCTCCTGTTGGTGGGTGGAGGAAAACGAGGAGAAGGGGATCCTGAGGTGGATCGAGACCGGGTGGCGGCGGCGGGATTGGACTGATGGGACAAGCCTCCTGAAGATTCCTCCGATCACAATCGGACGGTCGAGAAATAAATAGGTAGGGCGTCTAAATAAGAAAATGGGGATGTTTTGTAGATATTTGGGGATGATCTGAATGCAACGGTAAAGACTGAGCGGGTCGGGTTCGGGCAAGTTTCGGACATGGTTGCAAAGGGGGTTCGATGCACTGTGCAAAGAGGGATTAGGTGGTTTGACAAGAGTGAATCGAAAACCCAGTTGGTCTGGAACGGTCAACAAAGGCAAAGCGGTCCGAGGGACGATGATGAAGGCAAAGGGAGAAACGACAACGACGAGCGAATGCAAGTTTGAAAACAATGACGGCAACAGAGTGCCAATGCAATGCGAATGATGCGATGAGATGAAATGAATGACATGAACAAAATGCAAAACAAAATACAAAACCCAACCACGAAGGAAATATCATATCGCATCTCCGGAAAAGGCAAGAGTTAGAGTTACGAATATGGAAAGTTGCATCCGGGGTGTTACAGATAGCTCGATCAAGTTCACCATATGGTAGCAATGGACTCATGGGCAGATACACCTATCACCTTCGGTGAAGAAGATCATCCGAGACCCCGCCCTATCCGAGCACCTGCTACCCTTGTCCTCAATCCCATTGTGGATGGAATCTGACTTCATAAGGTGCTAATGGACGACGGCAGCGGGTTGAACCTCATTTATGAGGATACCTTGGATAAAATGTAGTTCGATAGATCTCACTCGAGCAAAGTCACACCATCTTTCGAGGGATCATACCCGGAAAAGAGGCATGTTGCACTGGCCGCGTTACTCTTGATGTAGTATTCAGAACTCTTGAGAACTACCAATCCGAGGAACTTCTCTTCCACATTGTACCCTTCCGCAGCGGTTACCACGCCCTATTGGGGCGTGATGCATTCGCATGATTCCATGCTATCCCACATTTATGGGTATATGAAACTCAAGATGCCAGGTCTAATGGCGTGATCACAACGACAAGTAATCCGGATAGACTCTTCGGGCCGAGAACAAAACATCACCGCTCGCCCTCGAGGCATTATCCGAGGCCCTCGCTGCCGAGGAATTAACCGTGCTCCGTTTAATGGTGGATAAGGACGATGTAATCCTCGACAAAAGGCCCAATCCACATCTTTTAAGCCAGCAGACGAAATTATCAAATTTCAAGTACATCCGATGGACCCTAACAAGACAACATCCATTGGAGCTTAGTTGGATCCCGCGGTTGATGAGGCATTGTGCAAGTTTCTACGTGAAAACTGGGACATCTTTGCCCGACACCCTTCAGATAAGCCTGGCATCCCATGAAATCTAGCTGAGCACAACCTGAATATAATTAAAGGCTTCAAGCCAGCCAAACAGGCACTCCGCCGATTTTCAAAACCCAAGCATCGGACCATGGGTGAAGAACTAGCAAAATTGCTCGAAGCCGGATTCATCCGAGACATCAAGTATCCCGAGTGGCTAGCTAATCTGGTTATGGTGCCCAAGAAGGACAAATCCTGGTGGCCGTGCGTCGATTTCAAGGACCTAAATAAAACCTGTCCCAAGGATCCTTTCCCCCTGCCCCGCATAGACCAGATCATAGACGCCACCGCTGGACATGATTCATTGTGCTTTATGGATGCCTACTCTGGATACCATCATATTAAAATGAAAGAGTATGATCAAGCGGCCACAACCTACATCGCCCCCTATGGGTCATTCTGCTTCAACACAATGCCCTTCGGATTAAAATATGAGGTGCTACTTACCAACACATGATCCAGACATGTCCGGTAGAGCAAATCGACAAAACTGTCAAGGCATATGTGGACGGCGTGGTCATTAAAATGAAGCATGTTAGTCATCTGGTGGACAACCTCCACCAAACCTTTGATAGTCTGTGGACTTACGACATACGACTCAATTCGGGAAAATGTGTCTTCGGGGTACCCGTGGGCAAGCTGCTCGGATTTATTGTCTCCCATAGAGGAATAGAGACTAATCCGTCCAAAATCCGATCCCTATCCCAGCTAGTGGTTCCTACCGAGCTAAAACATGTCCAGAAATTGGTCCGCTGCGTGGCGGCCTTGAGCCGCTTTATTTCATGACTTGGTGAAAAGGCCTTACCACTCTACAAGCTGCTTAAACAAACCAAAAACTTTGAGTTAACTAATGAGGCAGCGGCTGCATTGGAGCAAATTAAAACATTATTGGCCGGTAATCCTATCCTGGTGGCACTGATACGTCTCCGTCGTATCTATAATTTTTGATTGTTTCATGCCAATATTCTATAACTTTTATATACTTTTGGCAACTTTTTATACTATTTTTGGGACTAACATATTGATCCAATGCCCAATGCTAGTTCATGTTTGTTGCATATTTTTTTGTTTCGCAAAAAATCCATATTAAATGGAGTCCGAACGCGATAAAAACTTACTCGGATTTTTTTGGAGTACACGTGATTTTTGGGAAAAAGAATCAACGCGAGACGGTGCCCGAGGAGTCCACAAGGACGGAAGGCGCGCCCCAGCAGTCGGGCACGCCCCTGGTCCTTGTGGCCACTCTGTAAGGCAGTTGATTCCCTTATTTCGCCGCAAGAAAGCTAATATTCGGATAAAAAGCATGTTAAAATTTCAGCCCAATCAGAGTTATGGATCTCCGGGAATTTAAGAAACGATGAAAGGGCAGAATCAGGGAGCACAGAAACAGAAGGAAATAGAGAGAGAGATCCGATCTAGGGGGAAGGTCAAGGAAGAAGAAGAAGAAGAAGGGGGGCTCTCTCCCCCTCTCTCCCGGTGGCGTCGGAATGTCGCCCGGGCCATCACCGTGACGGCAATCTACACCAACAACTTCGCTGCCGCCATCACCACCTCCCCCCTCTATGTGTTGGGGAACGTTGCATAAAATAAAAAATTTCCTACGTTCACCAAGATCAATCTATGAGTACATCTAGCAACGAGAGAGAGGAGTGCATCTACATACCCTTGTAGATCGCGTGCGGAAGCGTTCAAGAGAACGGGGTTGAAGTAGTCGTACTCGTCGTGATCCAAATCACCGATGACCAAGTGTCGAACGGACAGCACCTCCGCATTTAACACACGTACGGAGCGGATGACGTCTCCTCCTTCTTGATCCATCAAGGGGGAAGGAGAGGTTGATGAAGATCCAGCAGCACGACAGCGTGGTGGTGGATGCAGCAGGGTTCCGGCAGAGCTTCGCCGAGCTTCTGCGAGAGGGAGAGGTGTAGCAGGGGAGAGGGAGGCGCCAAGACTTCAGGGTGCGGCTGCCCTCCCTCCCCCCTTCCTTTATATAGGCCCCTAGGGGGGGAGCCGGCCCTGGAGATGAGATCTCCCAAGGGGGCAGCGGCCAGGGGGTGGAGTGCCCCCCAAGGCAAGTGGAGGCGCCCCCCCACCCTAGGGTTTCCAACCCTAGGCGCAGGGGGGCCCAAGGGGGGCGCACCAGCCCACCAAGGGCTGGTCCCCTCCCCACTTCAGCCCACGGGCCCCTCCGGGATAGGTGGCCCCACCTGGTGGACCCCCGGGACCCTTCCGGTGGTCCCGGTACAATACCGGTGACCCTCGAAACTCTCCCAATGGCCGAAACTGCACTTCCTATATATAATTCTTTACCTCCTGACTATTCCAGAACTCCTAGTGACGTCCGGGATCTCATCCGGGACTCCGAACAACTTTCGGTTTCCTGCATACTCATATTCATACAACCCTAGCGTCACCGAACCTTAAGTGTGTAGACCCTACGGGTTCGGGAGACATGTAGACATGACCAAGACGGCTCTCCGGTCAATAACCAACAGCGGGATTTGGATACCCATGTTGGCTCCCACATGCTCCTCAACGATCTCATCGGATGAACCACGATGTCGAGGATTTAAGCAACCCCGTATACAACTCCCTTTGTCAATCGGTATGTTACTTGCCCGAGATTCGATCATCGGTATCCCAATACCTCATTCAGTCTCGTTACCGGCAAGTCACTTTACTCGTACCGTAATGCATGATCCCGTGACCAGACACTTGGTCACTTTGAGCTCACTATGATGATGCATTACTGAGTGGGCCCAGAGATACCTCTCCGTCATACGGAGTGACAAATCCCAGTCTCGATCCGTGTCAACCCAACAGACACTTTCGGAGATACCTGTAGTGCACCTTTATAGTCACCCAGTTATGTTGTGACGTTTGGTACACCCAAAGCACTCCTACGGTATCCGGGAGTTACACGATCTCATGGTCTAAGGAAAAGATACTTGACATTGGAAAAGCTCTAGCAAAACGAACTACACGATCTTGTGCTATGCTTAGGATTGGGTCTTGTCCATCACATCATTCTCCTAATGATGTGATCCCATTATCAATGACATCTAATGTCCATAGTCAGGAAACCATGACTATCTGTTGATCAACGAGCTAGTCAACTAGAGGCTCACTAGGGACATATTGTGGTCTATGTATTCACACGTGTATTACGATTTCCGAATAATACAATTATAGCATGAATAAAAGACAATTATCATGAACAAGGAAATATAATAATAATCCTTTTATTATTGCCTCTAGGGCATATTTCCAACAGTCTCCCACTTGCACTAGAGTCAATAATCTAGTTACATTGTGATGAATCGAACACCCATAGAGTTCTGGTGTTGATCATGTTTTGCTCACGGAAGAGGTTTAGTCAACGGATCTGTGACATTCAGATCCGTATGTACTTTGCAAATGTCTATGTCTCCATCTTGAACATTTTCACGGATGGAGTTGAAACGACACTTGATGTGCCTGGTCTTCTTGTGAAACCTGAGCTCCTTGGCAAGGGCAATAGCTCCAGTGTTGTCACAGAAGAGAGTGATTGGCCCCGACGCATTGGGTATGACTCCTAGGTCAGTGATGAACTCCTTCATCCATATTGCTTCATGCGCTGCCTCCGAGGCTGCCATGTACTCCACTTCACATGTAGATCCTGCCATGACGCTCTGCTTGCAACTGGACCAGCTTACTGCTCCACGATTCAACATATACACGTATCCGGTTTGTGACTTAGAGTCATCCAGATCTGTGTCGAAGCTAGCGTCGACGTAACCCTTTACGACGAGCTCTTCGTCACCTCCATAAACGAGAAACATGTCCTTTGTCCTTTTCAGGTACTTCAGGATATTCTTGACCGCTGTCTAGTGTTCCTTGCCGGGATTACTTTGGTACCTTCCTACCAAACTTACGGCAAGGTTTACATCAGGTCTGGTACACAGCATGGCATACATGATAGATCCTATGGCCGAGGCATAGGGGATGACACTCATCTCTTCTTTATCTTTTTCCGTGGTCGGGCATTGAGCCGAGCTCAATCTCACACCTTGTAATACAGGCAAGAACCCTTTCTTGGACTGATCCATTTTGAACTTCTTCAAAATCTTATCAAGGTATGTGCTTTGTGAAAGACCTATGAGGCGTCTCAATCTATCCCTATAGATCTTGATGCCTAATATGTAAGCAGCTTCTCCAAGGTCCTTCATTGAAAAACACTTATTCAAGTAGGCCTTAATGCTGTCCAAAAGTTCTATATCATTTCCCATCAAAAGTATGTCATCTACATATAATATGAGAAATGCTACAGAGCTCCCACTCACTTTCTTGTAAATGCAGGCTTCTCCATAAGTCTGCATAAACCCAAACGCTTTGATCATCTCATCAAATCGAATGTTCCAACTCCGAGATGCTTGCACCATCCCATAAATGGATCACTGGAGCTTGCATACTTTGTTAGCATTCTTAGGATCGACAAAACCCTCCGGCTGCATCATATACAGTTCTTCCTTAAGATAGCCGTTAAGGAATGTCGTTTTGACGTCCATGTGCCATATCTCATAATCATAGTATGCGGCAATTGCTAACATGATTCGGACGGACTTTAGCTTTATTACGGGAGAGAAAGTCTCATCGTAGTCAACCCCTTGAACTTGCCGATAACCCTTAGCGACATGTCGAGCTTTATAGATGGTAACATTACCATCCGCGTCCGTCTTCTTCTTAAAGATCCATTTGTTTTCTATCGCTCGCCGATCATCGGGCAAGTCTGTCAAAGTCCATACTTTGTTTTCATACATGGATTCTATCTCGGATTGCATGGCTTCAAGCCATTTGTTGGAATCTGGGCCTGCCATTGCTTCCTCATAGTTCGAAGGTTCACTGTTGTCTAACAACATGATTTCCAGGACAGGGTTGCCATACCACTCTGATGTGGAACGTGTCCTAGTGGACCTACGAAGTTCAGTAGCAACTTGATCCGAAGTACCTTGATCATCACCATTAATTTCCTCCCTAGTCGGTGTAGGCACCACATGAACATTTTCCTGAGCTGCACTACTTTCCGGTTCAAGAGGTAGTACTTCATCGAGTTCTACTTCCCTCCCACTTACTTCTTTCGAGAGAAACTCTTTTTCCAGAAAGGATCCGTTCTTGGCAACAAAGATCTTTCCCTCGGATCTTAAGTAGAAGGTATACCCAATGGTTTCCTTAGGGTATCCTATGAAGACGCATTTTTCCGACTTGGGTTCGAGCTTTTCAGGTTGAAGTTTCTTGACATAAGCATCGCATCCCCAAACTTTTAGAAACGACAGCTTAGGTTTCTTCCCAAACCATAATTCATACGGTGTCGTCTCAACGGATTTAGACGGAGCCCTATTTAAAGTGAATGTAGTTGTCTCTAGAGCGTATCCCCAAAATGATAGCGGTAAATCGGTAAGAGATATCATAGATCGCAGCATATCCAATAGAGTGCGATTGTGATGTTCGGACACACCGTTACGCTGAGGTGTTCCAGGCGGCATGAGTTGTGAAACGATTCCACATTTTCTTAAGTGTGTACCAAATTCGTGACTTAAATATTCTCCTTCATGATCTGATCGTAAGAATTTTATCTTTCGGTCACGTTGATTCTCTACTTCACTCTGAAATTCCTTGAACTTTTCATAGGTCTCAGACTTGTGTTTCATCAAGTAGACATACCCATATCTACTCAAGTCATCAGTGAGAGTGAGAACATAATGATATCCTCCGCGAGCCTCAACGCTCATTGGACCGCACACATCGGTATGTATGATTTCCAATAAGTTGGTTGCTCGCTCCATTGTTCCGGAGAACGGAGTCTTGGTCATTTTGCCCATGAGGCATGGTTCGCATGTGTCAAATGATTCATAATTGAGAGACTCTAAAAGTCCATCAGCATGGAGCTTCTTCATGCGCTTGACACCAATGTGACCAAGGCGGCAGTGCCACAAGTATGTGGGACTATCGTTATCAACTTTACATCTTTTGGTATTCACACTATGAATACTAGATAATACCCCGCGCGTTGCTGCGGGAATTGGTTACAATATATTTTGATGAAATTTGTTTTTTTAAAGATGAATATTTGATTGCTAATCCGAGAAGTAAAACTAAAAAATAAATATGATTTATTGTATTTGTTTGTTAAGGTTGTGTGTGTACATGTTAAGAGAAATATATTACTGGAATAATCAATTTGGTTATGTAGGATACGATGATACACCGTGCATTGTTGTGGTACTCATAGCTGACATTAAGGATCTTGTTGTAAATGAGAAATATAACACTAAATTGACATTGACAATTCCAAGAACAATGTGACATGGACAGAGTATGTATCAACCTTTCATCTTGTTGGATTATCAATGCTTCATTGCCAAGAGGTTATCTTGGTTATGGAAGAGTTGTCAAGTACCAACCTTCAATCCTTATATGTGATGGTTAATTGGTTACCAATTCAAGTTCATGTGCAATATACCCCGCAAAAAAAGAAGATCAAGTGCAATATATATCAATAGTAACATTATTGACCTTTAGATTTGATAATGAAAAGTAAATTAGGTAAAGAGTCATGCATTTTCATTTACCTTGCGCACAGGAACAATGCGCCAATGATAGGGAGAAGTTCGAACGTTTTTACATGGCAACTTTAATTGTTAAGGCATGACAACTTTGTCTCAGTTCATTTTTTTGTCAGAAAATTGCAATGTTTGTCAACCATACGTGAACTAAAGTTGCCATAAAAAACGTTGGGGTTGCCATGCTTAAAATCTGGACGTTCGGGTTTTATCATTGCCGAATAAAATCCCACGTGCTTAAACTGGCTCTAGTGGCATTGGGAAAATAGAAGAGACATGAGTAAGGAAAGCAGATTGGTAGTACATGCGAGCAGGTCCCAACTGCGAATATAGGCCCTCTTCTTCCTCTCCCACCGCGGCACTGCACACCATGCCGACCGGCTCGCCGTGCTCCAGGCCGAAGGAAAATGAGGAGGTATTGAGGGTTGTACGGCAGGGCGGCAGGCAGTGGCAAGATTCTTGATGGCGCCGCGATGGTGCGGGCTGTGGGGGTGGCAGGCAGCCGGGGGCGGCTGAAGCACTGAAGCCCATGTAGCCGGTTGGTGGTGGTCGACTGAGTGAAACCCATATGGGAGCCAGCGACGTACTATGGGCATGCGACGATTCGGCCAGGCATGGTGCAGCGGCGCAACCGCCACCCCGCTGCCCCTCCAGCCCTTCGGTTCCCATCCTGCCGCTCCTCGAGCAACCCCCTGCTCCGATAGCCCACCCTCAAGGCCTGAAATTGAGTTAGCCGGCAACGGCTTCTCCTGAGATTGAGGAGGGGATCGGTTGAGAAGGAGGGAGAGCGAGCACGGGGTGTGAGGAAGAATCGAGCGTCAAGCTCTTCATCCTGCTCTGCCCACCCTCATGCGTAGCTCCGACCGCACCGGCCAGCAGTCCTCCTGCGCCGGTTCAGTTGGACTGTAGATGCAACTGATGTACATGTGTATTGATGCAACCGATCCCTTACTCAATTGATTTCCTTCGCAGTACTCAATTGACTGGTTTCGCTTTCTTCTCCACGGTCTGACCACTGATTCATGGGGTAAGAGTGCAAAACGCTAGGAGCAGAGACCAGAGAATCAACGTGCTCGTTTGGAGCCATGCCGGCGAGCCGTACGTACAACTGCCCGGATGGAGCTGGCGACGTAGGCACGGCCGCATCACCGAGGAGTGCCGAGTGCGCACATGCGAGAGCAAGCGACACACTATGGGCGTGTGATGGTTCAGTCCAGGGACAGAGCTGTGGCGCAACATCCAACCCCATCTTGCCATCGTGGTCGCTCACGCCGGAGCTGGGTTCCGACAGCCGCAACTCGGCGAAATACTATAGGAGGGAAGATGAGATGCGTCGGGAAGTGAGAGATGATGCATCTGGGCTCTTCAAGTTATAAAAGGATGCATGGTCCGTTATGAATAGGAAACGATGGGTTACTTCGCTGAGCAAGACTACAACGCATCAATTAAAAATTGAATCCGAAGGAAACGACGGATCAGTTCAGCGAACGAGATGGATGGCTGCGTTACTAAGAAAAGGTTAATCATATGCAAATGACGGGTCGCTTCGGTGACCAGGATCGTTGCGTACTAAAGAAAAACCAAGTCGTATGATTTGTTGACGGAGTTGTGTCGGCGGCAGCGCTGTTGGGGTACTGCTGATGTGGCTGCAAATGAAATCAGTTTTTGCTTAGATGGCATGGTTGCTGATGTGGACAGTTTGCATGTTGAGATAAATAGGATAGTGGGGGTGAACTTCTTAGGTATATAGGATGTGTAACATTACATTCGAGATTCATTAAGAATAAACCATTGACCATCGGGGCATGACCATAAAACATATCTCTCATATAAATAGAACAACCATTATTCTCGGATTTAAATGAGTAGCTATCTCGCATCAAACGAGATCCAGATACAATGTTCATGCTCAAATTTGGCACTAATTAACAATTATTGAGGTTCAAAACTAATCCCATGAGTAAATGTAGAGGTAGCGTGCCGACGGCGATCACATCGACCTTGGAACCATTCCCGATGCGCATCGTCACCTCGTCCTTCGCCAGTCTCCGCTTATTCCACAGCTCCTGCTGTGAGTTACAAATATGAGCAACGACACCGGTATCAAATACCCAGGAGTTACTACGAGTACTGGTAAGGTACACATCAATTACATGTATATCAAATATACCTTTAGTATTGCCGGCCTTCTTGTCCGCTAAGTATTTGGGGCAGTTCCGCTTCCAGTGACCCTTCCCTTTGCAATAAAAGCACTCAGTCTCAGGCTTGGGTCCATTCCTTGACTTCTTCCCGGCAACTGGCTTACCGGGCGCGGCAACATCTTTGCCGTCCTTCTTGAAGTTCTTCTTTCCCTTGCCCTTCTTGAACTTGGTGGTTTTATTGACCATCAACACTTGATGTTCTTTCTTGATTTCTACCTCTGCTGACTTCAGCATTGAAAATACTTCAGGAATAGTTTTCACCATCCCCTGCATATTGTAGTTCATCACAAAGCTCTTGTAGCTCGGTGGGAGCGACTGAAGGATTCTGTCAATGACCGCCTCGTCCGGGAGGTTAATGTCCAGCTGGGACAGGCGGTTATGCAACCCAGACATTTTGAGTATGTGCTCACTGACAGAACTGTTTTCCTCCATCTTACAACTATAGAACTTGTCGGAGACTTCATATCTCTCGACCCGGGCATGAGCTTGGAAAACCATTTTCAGCTCCTCGAACATCTCATATGCTCCGTGTCGCTCAAAACACTTTTGGAGCCCCGGTTCTAAGCTGTAAAGCATGCCACACTGAACGAGGGAGTAATCATCAGCACGTGACTGCCAAGCGTTCATAACGTCTTGGTTCTCTAGGATGGGTGCTTCACCTAGCGGTCCTTCTAGGACATATGCTTTCTTGGCAGCTATGAGGATGATCCTCAGGTTCCGGACCCAGTCCGAATAGTTGCTGCCATCATCTTTCAGCTTGGTTTTCTCTAGGAACGCGTTGAAGTTCATGTTGACATGAGCGTTGGCCATTTGATCTACAAGACATATTTTGCAAAGATTTTAGACTAAGTTCATGATAATTAAGTTCATCTAATCAAATTATTTAATGAACTCCCACTCAGATTAGACATCCCTCTAGTCATCTAAGTGTTACACGATCCGAGTCGACTAGGCTATGTCCGATCATCACGTGAGACGGACTAGTTATCATCGGTGAACATCTTCATGTTGATCGCATCTTCCATATGACTCATGTTCGACCTTTCGGTCTCTGTGTTCCGAGGCCATGTCTGTACATGCTAGGCTCATCAAGTTAAAACTGTCTTACACCGGTTGTATGTGAACGTAAGAATCTATCACACCCGATCATCACGTGGTGCTTCGAAACGACGAACTTTAGCAACGGCGCACAGTTAGGGGAGAACACTTTCTTGAAATTGTTATAAGGGATCATCTTATTTACTACCGTCGTTCTAAGTAAACAAGATGCATAAACATAATAAACATCACATGCAATTATATAGTAGTGACATGATATGGCCAATATCATATAGCTCCTTTGATCTCCATCTTCGGGGCTCCATGATCATCTTCGTCACCGGCATGACACCATGATCTCCATCATCGTGTCTCCATGAAGTTGCTCGCCAACTATTACTTCTACTACTATGGCTAACGATTTAGCAATAAAGTAAAGTAATTACATGGCATTAAATCATTGACACGCAGGTCATACAATAATTAAGACAACTCCTATGGCTCTTGCCGGTTGTCATACTCATCGACATGCAAGTCGTGATTCCTATTACAAGAACATGATCTCATACATCACAATATATCATTCATCATTCATCACAACTTTTGGCCATATCACATCACATAGCAATTGCTGCAAAAACAAGTTAGACGTCCTCTAATTGTTGTTGCATCTTTTACGTGTCTGCAATTGGGTTCTAGCAAGAACGTTTTCTTACCTATGAATAACCACAACGTGATTTTTTCAACTTCTATTTACCCTTCATAAGGACCCTTTTCATCGAATCCGCTCCAACTAAAGTGGGAGAGACAGACACCCGCTAGCCACCTTATGCAAATAGTGCATGTTAGTCGGTGGAACCTGTCTCACGTAAGCGTACGTGTAAGGTAGGTCCAGGCCGCTTCATCCCACAATACCGCTGAAGCAAAATAAGACTAGTAGTGGCAAGCAAGTTGACAAGATCTACGCCCACAACTGATTTGTGTTCTACTCGTGCAATAGAGAATTATGCATAGATCTAGCTCTGATACCACTATTGGGGAACGTTGCATAAAATAAAAAATTTCCTACGTTCACCAAGATCAATCTATGAGTTCATCTAGCAACGAGAGAGAGGAGTGCATCTACATACCCTTGTAGATCGCATGCGGAAGCGTTCAAGAGAACGGGGTTGAAGTAGTCGTACTCGTCGTGATCCAAATCACCGATGACCAAGTGCCGAATGAACAACACCTCCGCGCTCAACACACGTACGGAGCGGATGACGTCTCCTCCTTCTTGATCCAACAAGGGGGAAGGAGAGGTTGATGAAGATCCAGCAGCACGACGGCGTGGTGGTGGATGCAGCAGTATTCTGGCAGAGCTTCGCCGAGCTTCTGCGAGAGGGAGAGGTGTAGCAGGGAGAGGGAGGCGCCAAGACTTCAGGGTGCGGCTGCCCTCCCTCCCCCTTCCTTTATATAGGCCCCCAGGGGGGGCCAGCCCTGGAGATGAGATCTCCCAAGGGGGGCGGCGGCCAGGGGGGTGGAGTGCCCCCCAAGGCAAGTGGAGGCACCCCCCACCCTAGGGTTTCCAACCCTAGGCGCAGGAGGCCCCAAGGGGGGCGCACCAGCCCACCAGGGGCTGGTCCCCTCCCCACTTCAGCCCACGGGGCCCTCCGGGATAGGTGGCCCCACCCGGTGGACCCCCGGGACCCTTCCGGTGGTCCCGGTACAATACCGGTGACCCCCGAAACTCTCCCGATGGCCGAAACTGCACTTCCTATATATAATTCTTTACCTCCTGACTATTCCGGAACTCCTCGTGACGTCCGGGATCTCATCCGGGACTCCGAAAAACTTTCGGTTTGCTGCATACTCATATTCATACAACCCTAGCATCACCGAACCTTAAGTGTGTAGACCCTACGGGTTCGGGAGACATGTAGACATGACCGAGACGGCTCTCCAGTCAATAACCAACAGCGGGATCTGGATACCCATGTTGGCTCCCACATGCTCCTCAATGATCTCATCGGATGAACCACGATGTCGAGGATTTAAGCAACCCCGTATACAATTCCCTTTGTCAATCGGTACGTTACTTGCCCGAGATTCGATCGTCGGTATCCCAATACCTCGTTCAATCTCGTTACCGGCAAGTCACTTTACTCGTACCATAATGCATGATCCCGTGACCAGACACTTGGTCACTTTGAGCTCATTATGATGATGCATTACCGAGTGGGCCCAGAGATACCTCTCCGTCATATGGAGTGACAAATCCCAGTTTCGATCCGTATCAACCCAACAGACACTTTCGGAGATACCTGTAGTGCACCTTTATAGTCACCCAATTACGTTGTGACATTTGGTACACCCAAAGCACTCCTACGGTATCCGGGAGTTACACGATCTCATGGTCTAAGGAAAAGATACTTGACATTGGAAAAGCTCTAGCAAAACGATCTACACGATCTTGTGCTATGCTTAGGATTGGGTCTTGTTCATCACATCATTCTCCTAATGATGTGATCCCGTTATCAATGACATCTAATGTCCATAGTCAGGAAACCATGACTATCTGTTGATCAACGAGCTAGTCAACTAGAGGCTCACTAGGGACATATTGTGGTCTATGTATTCACACGTGTATTACGATTTCCGGATAATACAATTATAGCATGAATAAAAGACACTTATCATAAACAAGGAAATATAATAATAATCCTTTTATTATTGCCTCTAGGGCATATTTCCAACACTATGCAGTGGTGTAACACCTCTTCTCCCCGTTGTAATCTGTACTTGAACATGGTGCTCAATGCTATATATTATTTCCCAATGATGTATGGCTATCCTTTGATGTTTGAGTAGATCCATTTTGTCCTATGGGTTGATTGGTGATCATGATTGGTTTGAGTTGCATGTTTAATTATTGGTGTTGTCCTATGGTGCTCTCTGTGTTGCGCAAGCGTGAGGGATCCCTGTTGTAGGGTTTGCAATATGTTCATGATTTTCTTATGGTGGGTGGCGTGAGTGACATAAGCATAGACCCAAGTAAGGAGGTTGTTTGCGTATGGGAATAAAGAGGACTTGATACTTTAATGTTATGGTTGGGTTTTACTTTAATGATCTTTAGTAGTTACGGATGTTTGCTAGAGTTTCAATCATAAGTGCATATGATCCAAGAAGAGAAAGTGTGTTAGCTTATGCCTCCCTCATATAAAATTGCAATACCGATTACCGGTCTAGTTATCGACTACCTAGGGACTAATAACTTTCTCGTGACAAAAAGCTCTCTACTATAACTAATTTAGTTGCTTCTTTATCTGAACAACCCCTGCTTTTTATTTATGCGCTCTTTATTATCTTGCAAACCTATCCTACAACACCTACAAAATACTTCTAAATTCATACTTATTCTAGGTAAAGCGAACATTAAGCATGCGTAGAGTTGTATCGGTGGTCGATAGAACTTGAGGAATATTTGTTCTACCTTTAGTTCCTCATTGGGTTCGACACTCTTACTTATCGAAAGAGGCTATAACTGATCCCCTATACTTGTGGGTTATCAAGACCTTTTCTGGCGCTGTTGCCGGGGAGCAATAGCGTGGGGTGAATATTCTCGTGTGTGCTTGTTTGCTTTATCACTAGGTAGATTTTATTTGCTATTTAAGTTGTTCTCTATCATTAGTTATGGATATGGAACACGAAATAGCAAACAAATTAGGTGTACTTGCTACTCATGGAGATGGGGAACCTCCTAAAACCCTCGATGCTCATTATGTGAGAGATATTATGCACTACTTTAATAATCCTGACAAAACCCCATTCAACTATATAATGGGAGATACGTTGCATCAACCTGAATACTTTAGAGATTATTGCTTGACTCAAAAAGGGGAATTATTATGGGATCAAATTTATATGTTGCATCGGTATGCTTGGAATTTATGCCAGAGATATGATTATACTTGTTGCTCTAGGATGAAGGCTCGAGACCCTCCCTTTTCTTGTAGAGTTAATGATAATGAAACCTTGGCTTCTTGTGCTAATGGTATATATGATTACTATGATGTGGACAAATAGAAGAATTCGTTGCTTTTAAGGGTGCTTATGAAATTGAATCTTTGTTTGAAAAGTGTGAAGCTTTTGATGATGATGTTTATAGGCCTAAAATTATTCTATACTTAAATATTGCTATGAGAATTATGAATATAATGTCGATATTGATGCATTTATTGAGGAAGTCTCTGTGTCCAAGAAGAGACTAATATGTTGCAGGAATCTATGGAAGAAGAAAATACAGGAATTGTGAGCTCATTGGATGAAAAAGATGATGAGGAGAGCGAAGAAAAAAAGGAGGAAGAGCGGATTAGCTATCTGTGCCCACCTTGTAATGAGAGTAACTCTTCAACTCATACATTGTTTGATTTCCCTTCGTGCTTACCGAAGGATGATTGTTATGATAATTGCTATGATCCCTTTAATTTGTTTGAAATATCCTTTTTTGATGAACTTGATGCTTGCTATGCTTGTGGCCACGATGCCAATATGAATGATGCTTATGGAGATGAACTTTCTATAGTTCCTTATGTTAAGAATGAAATTTTTACTATTGCACCCAGACATGATAGTCCTATTATCTTTTTGAATTCTCCCAACTACACTATATCAGAGAAGTTTGTGCTTATTAAGGATTATATTGATGGGTTGCGTTCTACTATTGCACATGATGATTTTGATAAATATAATATGCATGTGCTTGCTGCTCCTACTTGCAATTATTATGAAAGAGGAACTACATCTCCGCCTCTCTATGTTTCAAATATGATAAAATTGCAAGAAACTGTTTATACTATGCATTGGCCTTTACTTTGTGTGCATAAATTGTTCTTTTATGACATGCCGATGCATAGGAAGAGAGTTAGACTTTGTCATTACATGATATATGTTACTTTGTGCTCACTACTAAATTGAAAATCATTGTTAATTAAAATTGGCTTTGATATACCTTGGGATCCGGGTGGATCCATTACTTGAGCACTATATGCCTAGCTTAATGGCTTTAAAGAAAGCGCTGCCAGGGAGATGATACGTTTAATTTTTTATTGCTCCATGCTACTTTATCTACTATTTTGGACTATATTGGGCTTTATTATCCACTTTTATATTATTTTTGGGACTAACCTATTAACCGGAGGCCCAGCCCAGATTTGCTGTTTTATGCCTATTTCAGTGTTTCGAGGAAAAGGAATATCAGACGGAGTCAAAACAGAACGAAATCAACTAGAGAAGTTATTTTTGGAAGGAAAGAAACCTGATGGACTTGGAGTGCACGTCAAGGGAGTCCCGAGCTGCCCACGAGGGTGGGGGGAGCCCCCTGGGCGCGCCCCCTGCCTCGTGAGCACCCCGGAGGTCCACCGATGTACCCCCTGCACCCATATATACCTACGTACCCTAAAACTTCCAGAACAGAAGATAGATCGGGAGTTCCGTCGCCGCAAGAATCTGTAGCCACAAAAAACCTCTCGAGAGCCCTTCCCGGCACCCTGCCGGAGGGGGGATCCCATCACCGGTGGCCATCTTCATCATCCCGGCGCTATCCATGATGAGGAGGGAGTAGTTCACCCTCGGGGCTGAGGGTATGTACCAGTAGCTATGTGTTTGATCTCTCTCTCTCTCTCGTGTTCTCTCTCGTGTTCCTCTATGGCACGATCTTGATGTATCCCGAGCTTTGCTATTGTAGTTGGATCTTATGATGTTTCTCCCCCTCTACTCTCTTGTGATGAATTGAGTTTCCCATTTGAAGTTATCTTATCGGATTGAGTCTTTTATGAGAACACTTGATGTATGTCTTGCGATCCACTTGATGTATGTTTTGGTGATCAACTTCCGGGTTTCGTGACATTGGGAACCTATGCATAGGGGTTGGCACAAGTTCTTGACTCTCCGGTAGTAGCTTTGGGGCACTCTTTGAAGTACTTTTATGTTGGTTGGATGAATCTGAGATTGTGTGATGCATAACGTATAATCATGCCCACGGATACTTGAGGTGACAATGGAGTATCTAGGTGACATTAGGGTTTTGGTTGATTTGTGTCTTAAGGTGTTATTCTAGTACGAACTCTTTTATAGATCGATCCGAAAGAATAACTTTGAGGTGGTTTCATACCCTACCATAATCTCTACATTTGTTCTCCGCTATTAGTGGCTTTGGAGTGACTCTTTGTTGCATGTTGAGGGCTTGTTATATGATCTATCTATGTTATTATTGTTGAGAGAACTTGCACTAGTGAAAGTATGAACCCTAGGCCTTGTTTCTTATCATTGCAATACCGTTTACGCTCACTTTTACCACTTTATACCTTGCTGTTTTTATTATTTCAGATTACAAAAACCTATATCTACTATCTATTTTGCACTTGTATCTTCATCTCTTCGCCGAACTAGTGCACCTATACAATTTACCATTGTATTGGGTGTGTTGGGGACATAAGAGACTCTTTGTTATTTGGTTGCAGGGTTGCTTGAGAGAGACCATCTTCATCCTACGCCTACTACAGATTGATAAACCTTAGGTCATCCACTTGAGGGAAATTTGCTACTGTCCTACAAACCTGTGCACTTGCAGGACCAACAACGTCTACAAGAAGAAGGTTGTGTAGTAGACATCAAGCTCTTTTCTAGCGCTGTTGCCGGGGAGGCTAGGTAAAGGGTACTCACACTCCGCCAACTAAGCTCTTTTCTGGTGCCGTTGCCGGGGAGGTTAGCGCTTGAAGGTATATCTTTAGATCTTGCAATCGAATCTTTTTGTTTCTTGTTTTAGCACTAGTCTAGTTTATAAAAGAAAATTACAAAAAAATGGAGTTGAGTTTGTCTCATACGCTTCACCTTTTTAATATCTTTCGTGAGTATGATGGAAAGGATAATTGTGCTCAAGTGCTAGAAGAAGAAATCTATAGAATGTTTGGAACTAAATATTTGAATGATGAGCATGATTGCAATGTTGTTAGTATGAATTCCTTGAATATCCATGATGCTAATGATATGCAAAGCCACAAGCTTGGGCAAGCTATGTTTGATGAAGATGATATTTTTTGTCCCCCAAGCTTTGGTGAACAAATTTACTATGATGAAAGCATGCCTTCTATCTATGATGATTATTGTGATGACACGTATGCTTTAAAGAATAATGATAACCATGAAATGTGTCATCTTGATCTTAATTTTCAATCACATGATAGTTATTTTGTTGAGTTTGCTCCCACTACTATTCATAAAAAGAAATTTGCTTATGTTGAGAGTAGTAAATTTTATATGCAAGTAGATCATGAAAAAAATGCTTTAGGTGCTCGTTATATTTTTGAATTCGTTCATGATGCTACTGAAAATTATTATGAGAGAGGAACATATGCTTGTAGGAATTGCAATAATGTCAAGTTTCCTCCCTATGTGCTTAAATTCTTGAAGCTATGCTTGTCTTACCTTCCTATGCTAGTTGATTATTGTTCCCATAAGTTGTTTGATCACAAAATCCCTATGCATAGGAAGTGGGTTAGAGTTAAATGTGCTAGTCATATGCTTCATGATGCTCCCGTTATGTTTCAATTCTTATCTTTTTTGTGAGCATCATTGTCATCATCATGCCTAGCTAGAAAGGCATTAAAGAAAAGCGCTTGTTGAGAGGCAACCCAATATTTATCCATACTGTTTTTGTGTGTCCACATGATTATGCTACTGTAGTAATCATGTTTTATAGCTTTTGTTTCAATAAAGTGCCAAGTAGAACCTTTGGGAAGACTTGGGTGAAGTTTATGTGATCTTGCTGTGAAAAACAGAAACTTTAGCGCTCACGAGATTAGCTGCCATTTTTTTACTGGAGAGTGCTTTTAGGTTGATTCTTTTTGCAGATGATTAATAGACAAATTGCTCAGGTCCAGAAATTTAATTCATAATTTTTGGGGTTCCAGAAGTATACGTTTTATACAGATTACTACAGACTGTTCTGTTTTTGACAGATTCTGTTTTCATTGTGTTGTTTGCTTATTTTGATGCATCTATGAGTAGTATCGGAGGGTATGAATCATAGAGAAGTTAGAATGCAGTAGATATTACACCAATGAATTTAGAATGAGTCCATTACAGTACCTAAGTGGTGGTTTTATTTTCTTATACTAACGGAGCTTACAAGTTTTGTGTTGAGTTTTTTGTGGTTGAAGTTTTCAAGTTTTGTGTAAGGATTCGATGGACTATGGAATAAGGAGTGGCAAGAGCCTAAGCTTGGGGATGCCCAAGGCACCCCAAGGTAATATTAAAGGACAACCAAGCAACTAAGCTTGGGGATGCCCCGGAAGGCATCCCCTCTTTCGTCTTCGTTCATCGGTAGCTTTACTTGGAGCTATATTTTTATTTGCCATATGATATGTGTTTTGCTTGGAGCGTCATTTTATTTTGCTAGTTTTTGCTTGCTGTTAGTTATAATAATGTTTTTAATATTTAGTTTCAATAAAAAAGTCAAGGATAGCCTTTGCCATGCTTATTTTGCTAGTATGCATGTTGCTGTTTGAAAACAGAAAGTTTACCGCTGTTGCAAAAATTCCCTAGAAAAGTCAGAGAATGGTATAACGTTGAATATTTTTGCATATTAAGCTCTGATAAATTTATTACAGTGGGAATTTTAGTTCATAATTTTTGGGGTCAGGGAAGTATTGATACTTTTGCATTCTTTACAGACTGTACTATTTTGGCAGATTGCTGTTATGTTTGCATTGTTTGCGTATGTTTGCTTCTTTAATGATTCTATTTGAGGATAGGAGTATTAAATATACAGAGGCATTTAGTATGCAATGTTGAATAATAATTTAAGTGATTTGTTACAGTAGAAAATGATAAGGTTTTGCATTGGTTTATACTAACCTATCTCACGAGTTATTGTTGAGTCTATTGTGAATGAAGCTTTTGATAAAAAGAGAAACCATGATATGAGAGGAATTAAGGAGACACAAAAGTTCAAGCTTGGGGATGCCCAAGGCACCCCAAGATAATATTTCAAGAAGTCTCAAGTATCTAAGCTTGGGGATGTCCCAGTAGGCATCCCACCTTTCTTCTTCAACAACTATCGATTAGTATCGGTTGAGCCTAAGTTTTTGCTTCTTCACATGAGTTGTGCTATCCTTGCAATGTAGTTTTCTTTAGCTTTGCTTGCTGTTTGAATAAAGTATCAATATCTGAAATTCTTTAATGTTAGAGAGTCTTCACATAGTTGCACAATTATCCGACTACTCATTGATCTTCACTTATATCTTTCGGAGTAGTTTGTCATTTGCTCTAGTGCTTCACTTATATCTTTTAGAGCATGGTGGTAGTTTTATTTTGAAGAAATAGATGAACTCTCATGATTCACTTATATTATTTTGAGAGTCGTTAATAGCATGGTAATTTTCTTAATATTAATATACTTGGTATTCAAGATATGTGAAACTTTCTTTTGAGTGCGTTGAATACTAAGATAAGTTTGATGCTTGATAATTGTTTTGAGATATGGAGGTAGTGATATTAAAGTCATACTAGTTGGGTGATTATGAATTTAAAGAATGCTTGTGTTGAAGTTAGCAAGTCCCGTAGCATGCACGTATGGTTAAAGTTGTGTAACAAATTTGAAACATGAAGTGTACCTGGCTTGTGCATCCTTATGAGTGGTGGTCGGGGACGAGTGATGGTCTTTTCCTACCAATCTATCCCCCTAGGAGCATGTACGTAGTACTTAATTTTTGATGACTTCTAAATTTTTGCAACAAGTGCATGAGTTCTTTTGATTAATGTTGAGTCCATGGATTATACGCACCCTTTCACCCTTCCATTATTGCTAGCCTCTCTTGTGCCGCGCAACTTTCGCCGGTACCATACACTCACCATATACCTTCCTCAAAACAGCCACCATACCTACCTATCATGGCATTTCCATAGCCATTCCGAGATATATTGCCATGCAACTTTCCACCGTTCCGTTCATATGACATACATTACTTTTGTCATACTGCTTTTCGCATGAACTTGTAGTTGACATTGTATTTGTGGCAAGGCCACCTTCATAATTTTCATACATGTCGCTCTTGATTCATTGCATATCCCGGTACACCACCGGAGGCATTCATATAGAGTCATATCTTGTTCTAAGTTTTGAGTCATAATCCTTATGTTGTAATAAATAGAAGTGTGATGATCATCATTATTAGAGCATTGCCCAAACAAAAAAAAAGAGAAAGGCCAAAAAAAAGAAGAGAAAGGCCCAAAAAACGAGAAAATAAATAAAAAGGGCAATGCTATTATCTCTTTTTCCACACTTGTGCTTCAAAGTAGCACCTTGTTCTTCATGTAGTGAGTCTCATATATTGTGCTTCAAAGTAGCACCTTGTTCTTCATGTAGTGAGTCTCGTAAGTTGTATTTTTTATACTAGTGGGAATTTTTCATTATAGAACTTGGCTTGCATATTCCTACGATGGGCTTCCTCAAATGCCCTAGGTCTTCATGAGCAAGCAAGTGGGATGCACACCCACTAGTTTTCTTTTGTTGAGCATTCATAGCTCTAGTGCATCCGTTGCATGGCAATCCCTACTCCTCATGTTGACATCAATTGATGGGCATCTCCATAGCCCGTTGATTATCCTCGTCAATATGAGACTTTCTCCTTTTTTGTCTTCTCCACACAATCCCCATCATCATATTCCATTCCACCCATAGTGCTATATCCATGGCTCACGCTCATACATTGCGTGAAGGTTGAAAAAGTTTGAGATTATTTAAGTATGCAACAATTGCTTGGCTTGTCATCGGGGGTATAGAAGTTGGGAACATCTTCGTGTGATGAAAATGAAGCATAGCCTAACTCTATGATTTTGTAGGGATGAACTTTCTTTTGCCATGTTATTTTGAGAAGACATAATTGCTTTATTAGTATGCTTGAAGTATTATTACTTTTATGTCAATATGAACTTTTGTCTTGAATCTTATGGATCTGAATATTCATGACACAATTAAGAAGATTTACATTGAAATTAGGCCAAAGTATCACTCCGCATCAAAAATTCTTTTTTATCATTTACCTACTCGAGGACGAGCAGGAATTAAGCTTGGGGATGCTTGATACGTCTCCAATGTATCTATAATTTTTGATTGCTCAATGCTACTTTATCTACTGTTTTGGACTATATTGGGCTTTATTATCCACTTTTATATTATTTTTGGGACTAACCTATTAACCGGAGGCCCAGCCCGGATTTGCTGTTTTATGCCTATTTCAGTGTTTCGAGGAAAAGGAATATCAGACGGAGTCAAAACGGAACGAAATCAACTGGAGAAGTTATTTTTGGAAGGAAAGCAACCTGATGGACTTGGAGTGCATGTCAGGGGAGTCCCAGGCTGCCCACGAGGGTGGGGGGCGCCCCCCTGGGCGCGCCCCCTGCCTTGTGAGCACCCCAGAGGTCCACCGACGTACCCCCTGCACCCATATATACCTACGTACCCTAAAACTTCCAGAACAGAAGATAGATCGGGAGTTCCGCCGCCGAAAGCCTCTGTAGCCACCAAAAACCTCTCGGGAGCCCTTCCCGGCACCCTGCCGGAGGGGGATCCCATCACTGGTGGCCATCTTCATCATCCCGGCGCTATCCATGACGAGAAGGGAGTAGTTCACCCTCGGGGCTGAGGGTATGTACCAGTAGCTGTGTGTTTGATCTCTCTCTCTCGTGTTCCTCTATGGCACGATCTTGATGTATCCCGAGCTTTGCTATTGTAGTTGGATCTTATGATGTTTCTCCCCCTCTACTCTCTTGTGATGAATTGAGTTTCCCCTTTGAAGTTATCTTATTGGATCGAGTCTTTTATGAGAACACTTGATGTATTTCTTGTGATCCACTTGATGTATGTTTTGGTGATCAACTTGCGGGTTTCATGACATTGGGAACCTATGCATAGGGGTTGACACACGTTCTTGACTCTCCGGTAGTAGCTTTGGGGCACTCCTGAAGTACTTTTATGTTGGTTGGATGAATCTGAGATTGTGTGATGCATATCATATAATCATGCCCACGGATACTTGAGGTGACAATGGAGTATCTAGGTGACATTAGGGTTTTGGTTGATTTGTGTCTTAAGGTGTTATTCTAGTACAAACTCTTTTATAGATCGATCCGAAAGAATAACTTTGAGGTGGTTTCGTACCCTACAATAATCTCTATGTTTGTTCTCCGCTATTAGTGGCTTTGGAGTGACTCTTTGTTGCATGGTGAGGGCTTGTTATATGATCTATCTATGTTATTATTGTTAAGAGAACTTGCACTAGTGAAAGTATGAACCCTAGGCCTTGTTTCCTATCATTGCAATACCGTTTACGCTCACTTTTACCACTTGTTACCTTGCTGTTTTTTTATTATTTCAGATTACAAAAACCTATATCTACTATCTATTTTGCACTTGTATCTTCATCTCTTCGCCGAACTAGTGCACCTATACAATTTACCATTGTATTGGGTGTGTTGGGGACACAAGAGACTCTTTGTTATTTGGTTACAGGGTTGCTTGAGAGAGACCATCTTCATCCTACGCCTCCTATGGATTGATAAACCTTAGGTCATCCACTTGAGGGAAATTTGCTACTGTCCTACAAACCTGTGCACTTGCAGGCCCAACAACGTCTACAAGAACAAGGTTGTGTAGTAGACATCAGGAGACAACCCGAAAGTTTTAGAGAGTCATTTATTTCTGTTGAGTGCTTTTATAAAGTTTAAAAACAAAAAAATAAAGTGGGAAACCTAAAACTTTTCAAAAATAAAAGTGAAAGTAAGAAGGACGGGCATCGTTGAAGTGGGGGAGCTCCTTGAACTTTTTTCATGCCGACGGAAATTTTGCAAATCTTGAATTATAGAAACTTTTGAACAAAAATAATTATACCCTTGTATAAATTCATTGTATTATAAAAATAATGTGCCAAGATTTTCCTTTAGGATGATTAGATTGCTTGTTTGGTATGTGCAGTGGAAAAACAAAAACTTTGGTTGTAGCGCGTGAATTTACATGTTTTATTGGGAAGTCAAACGGTTCTGAAACTTTTTGCACATTACTTCTATACAAACTTTTTATTTTTTCCTAATGTTGCAGAATTTTTGGAGTTACAAACGCATGGTAGATGTTCAGATTGCTACAAACTCTCCTGTTTAAGACATATTCTGTTTTTGATGCATTGTTTTGCTTGTTTTGATAAAACTATCGATTTTATTGGTGGTATAAGCCATCGAGGAGTTATAATACAGTAGCTAAAATGCAAAAATGAAATATGAATGGGTTTGCAATAGTACTTAAAGTGGTGATTTGTTTTATTATACTAACGGACCTCACGAGGGTTTTTGTTAAGTTTTGTGTGATCGAAGTTTTCAAGTTTTGGGTGAAATCATGATGGATGAAGGAATAAGGAGTGCAAGAGCCTAAGCTTGGGGATGCCCGAGGCACCCCAAGGTAATATTCAAGGACTCCCAAGCAACTAAGCTTGGGGATGCCACGGAAGGCATCCCCTCTTTCTTTTAACGATCATCGGTAATTTTACTTGGAGCTATATTTTTATTCATCACATGATATGCATAAATCTTGGAGCGTCGTGTGCTTTTTATTTTTATTTTAGTAGTGCACCATGCTGGTATGAGATAGTCCTTGGTTGATTTATAGAATGCTCTATGCACTTCACTTATAACTTTTGAGTATGGCTTTATAGAATGCTTCAGGTGCTTCATTTATATCATTTGAAGTTTGGATTGCCTGTTTCTTTACACATAGAAAACCGCCATTTGTAGAATGCTCTTTTGCTTCACTTATTTGTTAGAGCGTGGGCATATCTTTTGTAGAAAGAATTAAACTCTCTTGCTTCACTTATAACTATTTAGAGAGTCAACAGGAATTGGTCATTCACATGGTTAGTCATAAAATCCTACATAAAACTTGTAGATCACTGAATATGATATGTTTGATTCCTTGCAATAGTTTTGTGATATAAAGATGGTGATATTAGAGTCATGCTAGTAAGTAATTGTGGATTGGTAGAAATACTTGTGTTAAGGTTTGTGATTCCCGAAGCATGCATGTATGCTGAACCGTTATGTGATGAAGTCGGAGCATGATTTATTTTTTGATTATCTTCCTTATGAGTGGCGGTCGGGGATGAGCGATGGTCTTCTCCTACCAATATATCCCCCTAGGAGCATGCGTGTAGTAGTTTGTTTTGATAGATAATAGATTTTTTGTAATAAGTATGTGAGTTCTATATGACTAATATTGAGTCCATGGATTATACACACTCTCACCCTTCCACCATTGCTAGCCTCTCTAGTAACGCGCAACTTTCACCGATGCAATAAACCCACCATATACCTTCCTCAAAACAACCACCATACCTACCTATTATGGCATTTCCATAGCCATTCCGAGATATATTTCCATGCAACTTCCATCATCATCATCATATACATGACTTGAGCATTCATTGCCATATTGCTTTGCGTGATCGTAAGATAGCTAGCATGATATTTTCATGGCTTGTCCGTTTTTTCTATCTTTGCTATGCTAGATCATTGCACATCCTGGTACACTGCCAGAGGCATTCATATAGAGTCATATTGTTCTAGATATCAAGTTGTAATATTGTGTTATAAGTAAATAAAAGTGTGATGATCATCATTATTATAGCATTGCCCGGTGAGGAAAGGATGATGGTGACTATGATTCCCCCACAAGTCAGGATGAGACTCCAGACGAAAAATATAAAAATATATAAAAATAGGTCCAAAAAAGAGAGGGCCCCAAAAAACAAAAACAAAACAAAAAGAGAGAGAAGAAGAGAGAAGGGGCAACACTGCTATCCTTTTACCACACTTGTGCTTCAAAGTAGCACCATGTTCTTCATAGAGAGAGTCTCCTATGTTGTCACTTTCATATACTAGTGGGAATTTTTCATTATAGAACTTGTCTTGTATATTCTGATGACGGGCTTCCTCAAATGCCCGAGGTCTTCATGAGCAAGCAAGTTGGATGCACACCCACTTAGTTTTCGGTTTGAGATTTCATACACTTATAGCTCTAGCGCATCCGTTGCATGGCAATCCCTACTCACTTGCACCGATATCGATTGATGGGCATCTCCGTTTTCCATTAATTTGCCTAGCTGATGTGAGATTTTCTTCCTTTTTGTCTTCTCCATGTAACCCCCACCATCATATTCTATTCCACCTATAGTGCTATGCCCATGGCGCATGCTCATGTATTGCGTGAAAGTTGAAAAGGTTTGAGAACATCAAAAGTATGAAACAATTGATTGGCTTGTCATCGGGGTTGTGCATGATTTGAATATTTTGCGTGGTGAAGATGGAGCATAGCTAGACTATATGATTTTGTAGGGATAACTTTCTTTGGCCATGTTATTTTGAAAAGACATGATTGCTTTATCAGTATGCTTGAAGTATTATTGTATTAATGTCAAATGATAGACTGCTTTGAATCACTCGTGTCTTAATATTCATGCCATGATTAGATACATGATCAAGATTATGCTAGGTAGCATTCCACATCAATTTTTTTATCATTTACCTACTCGAGGACGAGCAGGAATTAAGCTTCGGGATGATGAAACGTCTCCGTTGTATCTATAATTTTTGATTGTTTCATGCTAGTATTTTATAACTTTTATATACTTTTCGCAACTTTTTATACTATTTTGGGACTAACATATTGATCCAGTGCCCAGTGGCAGTTCCTGTTTGTTGCATGTTTTTGTTTTGCAGAAAATCCATATCAAACAGAGTCCAAACGCGATAAAAACTTACGAAGATTTTTTTGGAACATATGTGATTTTTGGGAAAAAGAATCAACGCGAGACGGTGCCCGAGGAGTTCACAAGGACAATAGGCATGCACTAGGGGATAGGGCACGCCCCTGGTCCTTGTGGCCACTCCGTAAGGCGGTTGGTGCCCTTCTTTCACCACAAGAAAGTTAATATCCGGATAAAAATCGTGTTAAAATTTCAGCCCAATCGGAGTTACGGATCTCCGGGAATTTAAGAAACGGTGAAAGGCCAGAATCAGGGAGCGTAGAAACAGAAGGAAACAGAGAGATATATCCAATCTTGGTGGGGCTCCCGCCCCTCCACCGCCATGGAGGCCATGGACCAGAGGGAAACCCTTCTCCCATCTAGGGGGAGGTCAAGGAAGAATAAGAAGGAGAGGGGGCTCTCTCCCCTCTCTCCCGGTGGCGCCGGAACGCCACTGAGGCCATCATCGTGACGGTGATCTACAACAACAACTTCGCCGCCGTCATCACCAACTCTCTCCCCCTCTACGCAATGGTGTAACACCTCTTCTCCCCGCTGTAATCTCTACTTGAACATGGTGCTCAACGCTATATATTATTTCCCAATGATGTATGGATATCCTATGATGTTTGAGTAGATCCGTTTTGTCCTATGGGTTGATTGATGATCGTGATTGGTTTGAGTTGCATGTTTTATTATTGGTGTTGTCCTATGGTGCTCTCCGTGTCACGCAAGTGTGAGGGATCCCCGCTGTAGGGTTTGCAATATGTTCATGATTTTCTTATGGTGGGTGGCGTGAGTGACAGAAGCACAAACCCCAGTAAGTAGGTTGTTTGCGTATGGGAATAAAGAGGACTTGATACTTTAATGCTATGGTTGGGTTTTACCTTGATGATCTTTAGTAGTTATGGATGTTTGCTAGAGTTCCAATCATAAGTGCATATGATCCAAGAAGAGAAAGTATGTTAGCTTATGCATGTCCCTCATATAAAATTGCAATAGTGATTACCGGTCTAGTTATCGACTGCGTAGGGACAAATAACTTTCTCGTGACAAAAAGCTCTCTACTAAAACTAATTTAGTTGCTTCTTTATCTAAACATCCCCTACTTTTTATTTATGCGCTCTTTAGTATCTTGCAAACCTATCCTACAACACCTACAAAGTACTTCTAGTTTCATACTTGTTCTAGGTAAAGTGAACATGAAGCGTGCGTAGAGTTGTATCGGTGGTCGATGGAACTTGAGGGAATATTTGTTCTACCTTTGGCTCCTCATTGGGTTTTACACTCTTACTTATTGAAAGAGGCTACAACTGATCCCCTATACTTGTGGGTTATCAGGCACCCAGCTTTGGTGAGCCAATGTTGCTATACATTTTGGCCACTAACCAGGTGATTAGTGTAGTCGTCGTCGTTGAATAAGAGGCAGAGGGTCACAAGCTCTAGGTGCAAAAGCCAGTATACTATGTATCCGAGGTGCTGACCCCGTGTAAAACAAGGTATCCACATTACCAAAAGATCGCCTATGCAGTTTTCATGGCATCCCGAAAACTCCGACACTATTTTTAAGAGTGTTCTCTCACGGTGGCATGTGAAGTACCCCTGAATAATATAATTAATAACAGGGACGCTACAAGAGGTATAGCCAAATGGGCCATTCAGATCCTCCCTTTCAAAATCATATATCAATAATGTTGAGCTATTAAATCTAAGGTGTTGGCGGATTTTGTGGCTGAATGGACGGAGGCCGAGCTCCCTAGAGAGCATAGTACGTACTCGCATTGGAAGATGTACTTCGACGGCTCCAAAATGCTTGCCGGAATGGGGGCTAGATTGGTTCTCACATCTCCCACCAATGACAATATCCGGTACATACTGCATAATATGTACACTGACTCTAACAACGCAGCCGAATACGAGGCTCTATTGCATGGACTTCGGATGGCAGTATCAATGGGTGTACAGTGGCTCAAGGTACAGGGAGACTCTAATATCGCTATCTCTCAAGTCAATGATGAATTCGATGCAAAAGACCCAAAAATGATAGCATATCACAATGCCATCCTAAAAATATTCGCCCGGTTTGAGGGGCTGGAGTTCCATCATGTCTCTAGCAGCAATCAAGCCGCGGATGTCCTTGCTCGAATGGGTGCTAAACGTGATCCGTTCCTAAGAACACCTTTTTGGAATGACTCTTCAAGCCGTCCGTGGTGTGGCAGGATGACGGCAAGGACGCCGGTACCAACGATTCAGGAATGATCATTCCCCCAATCACCAAACCATACGACGGAATCATTGGGGGCTCGGCAATCAAAGAAACATCTTCGGATCATGAAGTCATGGCAGTAATCGCGCCATGGATTGCGCCCTTCCTCACCTATCTCCTCTGCCAAGAGCTGCCCTGACCAGACTAAGGCAACACTGGTACCGTTACGTGCTATACAAACGGTTTTAACCCCTTTCCGCGATAGAGTTTTAAATCGTCGCCTAGTGAGTGTGGTTGATAAGGGGGGTCCTTCCCACACGAACCAAACACCGTTGGGGATAGGCGAGTGGCTACTAACAATCGCCATAGAATAAACATACAAGAAGTCGCGCCTATCCCACATGCTATGTCTCGACGTTACGTTTTTTATTTGAGCGACTTCCGAAACGATTACACCTCCATAGTCGTGTTTGTGAATAAAGGTGGATATCACAAACATTTAATCTATCGATGTGTTTGCGGTAGGTATGTTATCACACACATTTTTTATCAGAGCGACTTCCGAAACGATTACACCGCTATAGTCGTGTTTGCGAATAAAGGTGGATATCACAAACATTTAATCTATCGATGTGTTTGCGATAGGTATGTTATCACACACTGTCATGGTGGGCGCATGGCAGATGCCAAGGGATGGCTAAAGAGAGGAGGAGGCTCAAGGGCACTGGCGGGTTCCAGAGGCAAAGTCGGCATGAGCGAGCGTGGGACGCAAGACATACCCAGGTTTGGGGCTCTCCGGAGAGATAAGACCCCTAGTCCTGCCGAGTGTGGTTGATATACAACAGTACAGAGTTGCTCCTAGAGATGTTTGGAGGAAGAAGGAGGGCTGGCCAGGGCTTAGGATGCTTCCTCTCCCTGTGTGTGTTTGTGTGTTCTACTGATCGGTTGGCTACTTCTCTGCATGCTTGCCCGTATGCATGAGGGCTCCTGGGGGGTTTTATAGGCCAACCCCCTAGGGGAACAATGGTAATGTTACAGGGCCGTAGGGCCAGGTTGTCAGCGTCTGGGAACCTAGAGATGGGATCCACCGGGTGCCAGGGCTCGCCGAGTTCTCCTAGGTGTGGGCCCCGCTTGCTTAGGGGCATTGTGAGCCATCTTGTCGATCGTCAGGCAGTGGCCGGGTTGTGTCGGGTATAGTGGTGCTCTGTTAGGTTGCCGCTTGCTGGCGTCAGCAGTGACGACGGGGGCACTGTTACTATGCCGGCCCCGGTCAGCGGGTAGGTGAGGGGCACTGTTGCCACGCTTCGGCTGACCGGAGGCATGGGCGGAGCATTGTTGCCTCAGTCATCGGTAGATGGAGACTCGTCCCATCATATGGACTAGACGGACGGGAGCTGACCCGTGGCTGGGTTGGAACATGCCAAGGGTGGAGCTGGCTTGTTGGGGAAGTCTTGGTGTGCCGGGTTCAGCCGCCTTGAGCTGGTTGTTGGGGCCGAGTCGAGGAGCTTGGCCGGGTTGGAGAGTTCGGCCGGGTCAAGGGGCTTGGCCGGGTCGGGCGACCCGGCCAAGCGCGAGCCGGCTTGAGGGGCGATGCTGGCCCTATTGTTTTTGAAAAGGATCCGCGTTCCGTTGCCTGCCCGGGGTTCATCCCCCTGACAGTATTCCCTGAAGCTGTGAAGGTCCACTGTCTTTGGACGGGAGGGCCTTCACAGTCCCCCCCCTTGAGGAGGCGAATCTTGCGGCCGCCGGGTCTGGTAACACCCACTGTGTGCCGGTTTCCGGAAACCGGATCGCAGCATCCCGGCAGGGGCGGGAAACCAGAGGGTCCGCCGAATCTTGAGGCAATCCCTTGGGCTTCACGCGGGCGCCACATGGCGCCTGGAAGCCGGAGGGGCCTGACAGACCACGCGTGTGACGGGACTGGGCGATGCGTTGGGGCCCGCTGCCACGCGCCCTTAGCCCACGCACGTGGATTTATTGCGGTGTCCGCAAGTCGGTTGCTCTTCCCCATGTAGTTATTGCGTGCATACGTGCACACTTATTGCGGGGAAGTGGGAGGGGCGAGCGCAAACGATCCCACTTCCCCACATTTCGAACCGGGGCTTATAAATTGGGGCGAGGGGGGACGGCAGACATCATTCTCACTCACACTCCCCTGCCTCTTCATCCTCTCTCTGCTTCCTGCGACCGCGGTGCTGCAATGCCCGCCATTTCGAGCAGACCTTCATCGTCGTTCTCCTTCCTTCTTCCTTCTTCATCGATGGCGCTGCCATCAGGCTCGTGGATGGGCTCGACCGTCACCCTCGATGACATCGCCTACCTCCGTACCACCAGACGCTTGCCGGGGGAGACGGATGTTGGCGCGCGCCTGCCACAGGGCGAGCGAGAACCGCAGCCCAAGGGCACGGAGTGCATGGTCTTCTTCCCGCACTTCAAGCGCGGGTTTGGCCTTCCTGCGAGCACCTTATTCCGTGACTTCCTAGAGTTCTTAGGGCTCCAGCCCCATCATCTTGGCACCAGCACCATCATGCAGCTCTCGGGCATCGTCACCCTCTGCGAGGGGTACCTCGGGGTCGAGCCTATGATCGACCTCTGGGTGCGCTTCTTCTCCTTGAAGCAGCAGGGGCCGAGGGCCGGGGAGATGTCCGACTGCGGGGCCGTCGTTATCTCGAAGCGGTCGGGCGCTGATTGCCCCAAGATGCCACTGGAGGATTCTGCCAAGAAATGGCAGAATTCTTTCTTCTACGTCCACAACCTCGGCGCAGACCACATCAATTTGCCGCCCTTCGTCAATGCGCCGCCGCAGGCGAAGCGGAACTGGGATTATTACCCCAGGGATCCCTCATAGGAGATTCTCAACCTCTGCAAGCGGGTGTCGAAGATGAAGGCGCGGGAGAGGCTCACCGGCACCGACCTCATCGCCGCCTTCATCATGCGCGGGGTGCTGCGGCTACAGCAACGTAGCTGCCTCATCGATTAGATGATTGGTCTTCAGGACCCCAACCACATGTCGGTCATGCGCCTGGGGCATACCAGGTCACACGTCGGGTCAATGATATCTCCAAGGCCGTGCTGTGGGATGACTGGCAGTTCGGCAAGCCACCGTACAGCCATGCGAACCCGACGCCCATGGTGAGTCCTTGGTCTCCATATTTTCTGCTGCACATCTTCTTATTCGTCCCGACGCGACACTGGAGGTGCTCTGAACACCATCTGGCATCCTTACGCCCGGGCACCGTCGCAGGTGGTGCGGGCCGAGTCGAAGGAGCCCACAGCCCACGACGGAGGGGAGGAGGCGGCCTTTGACGTCGGCGCAGGGCGCCATGCGGGTAAGCTTTGTTTTTCATATTCCTTAAGTTGCTGGGCGCGATGCGGCGTGGGTAATGCTGACGCGAGCCATTGATGTAGTGGCGCTGGGCGGAGGAGGCGGCAGCGCAGGCGATGCCTGGTCGTCGCGCAGGAGGGGGGGGGGGGAGGGGGCACCGGCGGTGAGCCGGACGCACGGGAAGGACAACGTCATGCCGCGGTCCCCGGCCGTGAAGCGCGCGGCGAACCCGGCCGGGGGTGCGAGGCCGGCCGCCAAGAGGAGGCGTGGGGCTCCGCAAGAGCGGCCGGCGATGCCCACTGTTCTGGTGTTGTCGGGGTAAGTTTCTCTCTTGCTTGGGTCCGAGTGGCCGAGCGGCCCTGCTTGTTGTTTACTTCGTCTTGAACTTCAGGTCGCCGATCTCGCGGGCGAGGGCTGCGGCGGACGCCACGTCCACCGAGGGCGACGCGTTTCGGAGGAGCCAGTCCGCCGCCGCCAATCGAGATGAGGAGGAGGAGCCCGTGGATCCGGATCTTGGCATGGACCCGGCGACACCGAAGGCTTGGCCTGGTGGGTCTGGAACAGGGCCGAGGTGGAGCTGGATGAGGCATCGGCCCAGGCCTGGACCAACATCGTGGCGACGTGGGCGCGAGCTGGCGAGGAGCCGGCGTGGCCGGAGATGCCAGTGGGGGTGGTGGTGGCGGTCTTCGAGCCGTCTTCGGTGGGGGAGCGCGGCCAAGGAGGCCGTGCGGAGGTGATGGACCTCGACCAGGAGGTCGTGGTTGTTGAGGATGACACCCTGCCACGGATTGACGCGGTCGAGCGGGCGGAGGTCGATAGAGGCGGCGGCGATGCCGTCTTGGAGGAGGCGCTGCAGATGGCGCCCCGAGCGTCGAGGAGCGAGGCGCCGCTGGTGGTGGTGCCGCAGGCCACCCCGGATGTCGAGCCGGTGGTGGCACCGGAGAGGGCGTCTGAGGAGACGCCGACCGCGGGGGGAGCGGCCGGCGGAGAGCACACCCTGGTACTCAAGCCAGGGGGCGCCGACCCGCCGGGTCGCCGCCGGCACGGGAAGGGGCCGACGAGGTCTTCGGGCCCCAGACCCAGGAGGAGGCGGCGATGGATGCCGTCAGCCACCATCTACGAGGGTGGACAGACCGGATCCAGGCCTTCGCCCAGGCCAAGGTGGAGCAGACGCGGGAGCTGGAGCGCGCCGTGCTGGTAAGTTCTTTTCCTTGTCTTCAGCTTTTATCTTTTTTGTGGCTTCTTCTTTGTGGGGGCACACTAGCGTACCCACTGGGTGTAGCCCCCGAGGTTTGGGCCAACTACATAGTAGTTGGGTCAAATCTTAATTTGCTGTCTTGTGTTGATTGTTGCCTTTTTGCAGCAACTGGATTCCTACCGGGTCAGCGCCTTCAACCGGCTCCTGGGCAAGTATCGGCAGCTCAAGGAAGACCCAGCTGTTTCGGGCCGGCCTCCACTACGACCGGCTTGTCGTTGATGCCGGTCATCTTGGAGCCAAGGTGGTGCAGGCGAAGGCGGAGGCGGCGGTAGCCCGGCGGTCACTCGACGAAGCCAGCTGGATGCAGGAGCAGCTGGCAGGCGACAAGAGCCGTCTTGAGTCCGAGGTGGAGCGCCTCAAGGCAGAAGCCACCAAGGTTGTGGAGGTGCAGCGGTCCCTGGCCGAGGTGGACCAGCAGCGCGACAAGCTAGCCGACGACAAGGGCCATCTCCAGGCTGAGGTGGAGCGCCTGAACGGGCTGATGGCCACGATGGAGGAGGCCTGTCAAGGGGAGACCCGCCACCGTGAGGAGTCCGAGAAGGCGACCGAGGACAAGGATGCTGAGCTGAAGGAGGCCCTTGACAAGGTGGCCGTCTTGGAGAGAACGCTCTAGGAGTGTGACCGCACCATTGCTCGGGAGCGGCGTGGTACGTTGCTTGAAGCGCAGGACCTGGAAGAGTCCTTCTCCAGTAAGTGCTTTTCTTGAGTTCTGCCGGGTTGGGATCCCGCCTTCTTGTCCTTGGTGATTTTTGACTTGCTTTGCTTCCTGACAGGGGCCTTCCCGGAGACGCGCCAGCTGGCAAAGGAAGCCGTCCGCTTTCAGTGCGACCCGCTGGGGGTCGTTGGCTCCGGAACTAACCCACAGGTGGCTTGGACTTTCCTGAAGATCACGACCGCCACCGAGGCTCGTCTGCGAGTCTTGGGCGAGCAGATGGGGCGGCTTTCTCAGGCCGGCACGATGATAACGGCGTCCCTTTGGCCGGGCTCCATCGCGCCAAACAGCTTCAAGCGGCTGGCCAGTGGTTGGAGATGGGGCCGGACTGGCTCCATGAGTGGCGCGTTGCCACCGCTGGTGCTGGCGCAGAGATGGCGCTTAGGTTTGTGGTGTCCTGGCACCCGGACCTGCAGCTGGATGCGTTGATGGGCCAGAAGGCCGGCTCGGTGGACCTGCTGCAGGCGCAGGCCGGACGGATCGCTGCCCGAGCCAGCTACATCACCGTGTTCACCTTCCACGACGAGTTCCACCCAGAGCGGGCGGAGGATGGCAGAGTCGTGCCTGGCGACGACTATGGCCTACTTCTGCACGACCTGAAGGGAAGCTCCGAGGAGACGGACGTCTGCCGCGACGGGGGTGCCGAGAGGGAGCCGTCAGCTGCGCGACCCGGCGCTGGAGATGCCTGAGGCCGCTCTGTCATATCTTAGCGAAAATTTCTGTTAGGAAGCAGGTCCACCCACCCACTGGGGATTTTCGGGTGTAATGAACTCTGGCCTTAGGCCCGTCCTTTAAGATTTGTGATGTGTATATTTCGTGGATGCATGTGCTTTTGCTTTTCACTTTTTGAGTCGTGTTCTTGTGACCTTCCTCTCTTGAACCTCCCCCCCGTGAGTCTGACGGCCGAGGCTACGGTTCGTGACAAGGAGTTCGGTCTTTGAGAGGAGTGTGTGGTACTTAGGCTTTCAAAACGTTGAGCGCAAGCGAAACACCCATTGGGCCGGTTGGCGGCAATCTGGCGAAGCCGGTTGGCGGGCAGCCGGTCGTGCGGCCACTTAAAGTGACGGGCCGGGTTGGGCGACCCGGCGACCCTTGACTTAGTGTTTGAGGCGTGCTGGTGCTCTGGCCTGTTGTGCTTGCCAGCCAGCACCCGAATCCAGTTTTGTGGCTTAGGGCGAAGTGGGGGGCCACGGCATCCCTAACGTGTCAGAAATCACCAAGGAAGGTGGCGGGTGGTGACCAAGCCGGCCAGCCCCCGAGCCCCTGGGTCGAGCGAGTCGGACCGGTGGTCGGGTTTTTAAGAGCAAAGTGATGCGCAAATGTAGGAGACATAATAACTTGGTCGGAAAATGGCATCCCCCGAGCGCTGTTCGGGGACTCCATAGTTTCATGTGATTACAAAAGGCATCGATACATACGTGCATACAACTAGCTATAAAACGGGCGGAGGAGTTCTTCGTTCCACAGTCGGGTTGTCTCTTCACTGGCGGTGTCTCTCTTGCGCTTGTTTGACTTGCGGGCGTTGATGAGGTAGTAGGTGTTGCGATCGCACAAGGCCCTGCTGACGATGAATGGGCCCTCCCATGGAGGGGACAACTTGTGCTGGCCAGCTTGCTCTTGGACGAGTCGGAGGACGAGGTCTCCTTCGTAGAATGTGAGGGGCTTGATCTTCTTGCTGTGGTAGTGCCTCAGGCCTTGCTGATAAATGGTTGAACGACTGAGCACCAGGAGGCGCGCTTCTTCGAGTAGGTCGACGCCGTCTTCACGGGCTTCCTTGGCTTCGGCTTCAGTGTACATCGCGACACACAGAGAGTCGAACTCGATGTCGGTCGGGATGATGACTTCGGCTCCATAAACGAGGAAGAATGGGGTGAACCCGGTCGACCGGTTTGGCATGGTGCAGAGACTCCAGAGGACGGCCGACAACTCGTCGAGCCAGCTGCTGGGTGAGTGGATGAGCGGCTCGACGAGCCGTGGCTTGATGCCAGATAGGATGAGGCCATTGGCCCGCTCGACCCGTCCGTTGGACTGCGGGTGTGCAGCGGAAGCCAGGTCGAGGCGGATGTCGGAGACGGAGTAGTATTGCGCGAGCGTGCCCTTGGTGAAGTTGGTGCCATTGTCCGTGATGATGCTGTTTGGCATGCCGTAGCACACCGCGATGTCTTTGATGAACCAGGCGGCCGTCGGCCCGTCCAACTTCTTGATTGGCCGTGCTTCGATCCACTTGGTGAACTTGTCCACTGCCACCAGCAGATGCATCATGCCGCCTCGGGCGGTTTTGAAGGGCCCCACCATGTCGAGTCCCCAGACCATGAAGGGCCATCCAGAGTGCTGACGCCGACTGGTGGCTGCGCTTGCTGAAGCACTGGCATCCCTGGCACTTGAGAACGAGTGACTCGGCGTCTTGGAGGGTTGTAGGCCAGTAGAAACCATGGCAGAAAGCCATGGACACCACAGATCGCAAGGCGGCATGGTGCCCGCACTCGCCCTGGTGTATGTCGAGGAGGATCTCAATGCCTTGGTCCTGCTTGACACAATGTTGGAACACGCCAGTGGAGCTGCACTTGATGAGCTCGTTGTTGATGATGCTGTAGGCAGACGCCTGGCGCTGCACCTGCCGGGCTTCGGTCTTGTCCATGGGGAGGACCCCATTTTCCAGGAACTCCGAGATGGGCAGGGCCCAAGATGGGGCCGTTAACACAGCGAAGACGGCCGCCAGGGCGGGTTTCGGAGCGACAGCCCCTGAGCCGGGTTGAGTCGCTGATAAGCACATTTCATATACATAATTTTGGCACATATATACACAATTTGTTGATATATGTTCATCCATTCTTACTATGAACTCTGATATATTTGGATGAAAATCATATAAAAGACCATTTACTCGTCATTTGTTTCTTTTGCAGAAAAGTGCGCAAAGGCACTATAAACTTCCAAGATCTAGACTAGGTGGCTAAGAAAATTAGTCAAGTGAAAAGAAGAGAAGGAAGAATGGACTTGTGTGTGATGATAAGAAGTATCCTGAGGGGCTAGCTAAAGAGGAGAGGGATCTACTTGAGCCAAAAGAAGAGAAGAGAAGGGCCAAAGTGCAATATGGGCAAATCTGATCGAGAGGGGTCAAAATCCCTAGGTGGCCTTCGATCCCCAGAGGCCTGGCATCTCATCTCTCTCCCCCGATCCCTTTCTTCTCCACCTCCGGTCACCGCCGCGGCCAGGCCGGCGTGTCGTCGCGCCACCGCACCATCACCAGCACCACCGCGCCACCCAACCATCCAACACCAGGATCCACCACTCACCACCATCTCCAGCCACCGCCGCATCTTGCGCGCCTGATCAGACAAGGGCAGCGCGGGCGTCTGGTCATCCGCGTGAACGCCCCCGCGCTGCTGCTCTTTCTCTCTTCCTCCCCTGCTGCTGCTCCTCCACCTTTCTTCCTCTCTTAACCTTGCTACTGCTCTTCTACTTCTTCTTCCCGCATCCCCGCTGTCTTGCTCCTTCTCTGAACCTGCTGCTGCTATTGCGCTTTGCCACTCCCCACGTCTCTACTGCTGCATCTCTGCTCCTCCTCCTCTTAAAACTGCTGCTGCTCTTCTTTCCCAGGTTCCTTCTCTGCACTCTGCTTCTCACCTCCGTTGCTGCTGTCTCTCTTCTGAACCTCTGCTACTGTTCAGCTCTGAACCTCTGCATCTGTGTTGAATGTGCTTTCGGTGTTTTTGAGATGTGTAAAACTATTCAATATTCAGATTACAGTTTGTGAAACTTTTGTGATTCAGTGGTGTCTCTATGTTATACATATAGCCTGTGTACTGCTTGCTGCAGAAAATTTCAGTTTGTAAGTTCCTGTGATAGCTCCAGTACATGTGATTTTTATGTTGTCTCAAGTACCTGTTATATATATACATATGTGTGTGTCTGCGATGTGATACATTTATGTTCTGTCCTACAACCTTGTTTCTTCCCCCTATTAATTGTTATATATATATATATATATATGTTCATGTCTTTTTAATTCCTTTGTTTGATGTTTGCTTGTTTTAGCATTTTCTTTCTCAAGCATAACAAAAATATCAAAAAGATAGAGTAAAGATAATCTTCATCTCCCTTTGCTTCTTTTTTATTTTCTTTGTTGTTGATCCTTGTTAGTGTTAGGTTTATTTTCTGTTTTCATCATTCAATTGGGTCACCTAGATTTAGCCGAACATAGTCGTCGTCGCCTAGTCCCTGTGGAGAACACGACATCCGTAGTTTAGGGCATAAAAACCCCGCTATATTACATTAGATCAGTCGCCCCCGGGTCGGGGATGGCAACGGCCGGGTCGAGGGTGATGATGGCCGGGTCGACAGCGTCAGCCCCCGTGACGGGTTCAGCAGTCCCTGGGCTGGGTTCGGCAGTCCCCGGGCTGGGTTCGGAAGCCCCCGGGCCAGGTTGGGGTGTGGTCGGGTTGTCCAGAACATAGATGGACTCGGAGTCCGGAGATGGCTTGACGGACAACTGTGCAGGTGCTCGAGGGAGATGCCGGACGGGATGGACTGCCGGGACGAGGCGATCTTGGCGAGCATGTCTGCCGCCTCATTTTCTGCATGCATGACATGGAGGAACTCGCAGCCCACGAAGAATCTGGACAGCTTCTGGACGAGGAAGCGGTAGCTTGCCATGTTGGGGTCGCGGGCGTCCCACTCGCCGAAGCACTACTGCACCACCAGATCCGAGTCGCCGTAGCACAGGATGCGCCGGATGCCGAGTTCCTTGGCAAGCCGGAGGCCATGCACAAGGGCTTCATACTCGTCTACGTTGTTGGAGGCTGCGAAGTGGATCTGGAGTGCGTAGCAAAGTCGGTCGCCCTTCGGGGAAGACAACACAATGCCGACCCCTTGGTCGAGACGCATTTTGGATCCATCGAAGTGCATGTGCCAGTGCATCGAGTCCGGCGGTGGCGGCAGGTACTTGGTCTCGGTCCAGTCGACGAGGAAGTCGGCCAGGGCCTGGGACTTGATCGTGGTGCGGGGCTCGTAGAGGATGGTGTGGTCGGCTAGCTCGAGCGCCCACTTGGTGACCCGGCCAAAGGCGTACCGGCACCCGATGATTTCGCCGAGGGGGGCCGTGCTAACCACGGTGACAACATGCTCTTGGAAGTATTGCTTCAATTTCTTGGCGGTAAAGTACACGCCATAACACATCTTCTAGTAGTGCGGGTAGTTCTGCTTGGAGGCGGGGAGCACCTCGCTCAGGTAGTAGACTGGGCGCTAGACGGCTTGGACCTTGCCCTTCTCTGGTCGCTCGACCACCATCACCGTGCTGACCGACCGCGAGGTTGCATCAACATAGAGCAACAACGGCTCCTTCTCGGCCGGTGCGGCCAGGACTGGTGCGGTGGAGAGCATGCGCTTGAGATCCCGGAAAGCCTCGTCTACCTGGTCATTCCATTCGAACGGTGTCGTCTTCTTCATCAGCTGATACAGGGGCAAGGCCCTTTCGTCCAGCCGACTGAGAAACCGGCTGACCGGGGCCAAGAAGCCAGTGAACTTTTGGACATCGTGCAACCGAGCCGGCTTGCGCATGTGCTCAATGGCCTTGATCTTCTCCGGGTTCGCCTCAATGCCGCGCTCCGAGACGAGGAAGCCGAGTAGCTTTCCGACCGGGACACCGAAAACGCACTTCTTCGGGTTGAGCTTGACTTTGTATTCGCACAGGTTGGCGAACGTTTCCTTTAGGTCGTCGAGGAGAGTGAGGTGCTGCTTGGTCTTCACCATGATGTTGTCCACGTAAACGTGGATGTTGCGGTCGAGTTGCAGTAGCAAGCATTTCTGCATGCAGCGCTGGAAGGTGGCGCCGACGTTCTTCAGGCCGAATGACATGGTGATGTAGCAATACGCCCCAAAGGGCGTGATGAAGGACATCTTCAGGGCGTCAGCCGGGTCCAGATTTATCTGGTGATAGCAAGAGTAAGCATCCAGGAAGGACAGGAGCTCGCATCCGGCGGTCGAGTCGATGACTTGGTCGATCCGCGGGAGGGCGAACGGATCCTTGGGACAGGCCTTGTTCAGGCTGGTGTAGTCGATGCACATGCGCCAGGTGTTGTTCTTCTTCAGGACGAGGACTGGGTTGGCCAGCCACTCGGGGTGGAACACTTCCATGATGAAGCCGGCCGCCAAAAGCTTGTGGCCTCTTCACCGATGGTTCTTCTCTTCTCTTCGGAGAAACATTGTAGGGGTTGGCAGATAGGCTTGGCGTCCTTGCGGACGTGGAGTTTGTGCTCGGCGTACTTCCTCGGGATACCCGGCATGTCCTTTGGGGTCCATGCAAAAATATCCCGACACGGAGGAAGTCGATGAGCTCACCTTCCTATTTGCTGTCGAGGCAGGCGCCTTCGACAATGTACTTGCTGCAGCTGGGGTCTTCCGGGTTCAACTTCGCTTTCTTGGTCTCCTTGGAGGGCTTGAAGGCGGCCTCGTCAGCTGGCTCCTCGGCCGGGATCGGCGCGGCTGATGTCTCGTTGGCCAGGGAGACGATTCGGTCGAGATGGCGCCGCTCCTCGGCTATGACCAACGACTCGGCCAACTTGGCACCGTCTTGGGCGCACTCCAGGGACTTGCCGTAGTCGCCGGTGATGGTGATGAGGCCCTTTGGACCCGGCAGCTTCATCTTCAGGTAAGCATAGTGGGGGACTGCCATGAATTTGGCGAGCGCGGGCCGGCCCAGCAGTGCGTGGTACACGCCGGACAGGTCCACCACCTCGAACCAGATCGGCTCACGTCGGAAGTGGTTGTTATCGCCAAACCGGACATCAAGCTGGACATGGCCAATTGGAGAGCAGGAGAGGCCGAGAACGATGCCGTGGAAGATCGTCCGGGTCGGCTCCAGGTCTTTGGCCTCGAGGCTGAGCTTGGTCATGGTGTCGCGGTAGAGGATGTTGATGCTGCTGCCGCCATTGATGAGGACTCGGGAGAACTTGCACGTGCGCCGCGGTGCAACGATGGTGGGTGAGAGAGTCCTGGATTAAGGGGTCCTCGGACAGCCGGACTATATGCGTATGCCGGACTGTTGGGCTATGAAGATACAAGATACAAGACTTCGTCCCATGTTCGGGTGGGACTCTCCTTTGCGTGGAAGGCAAGCTTGGAGATTTGGATGTGTAGATTCCCTTCTCTGTAACTGACTCTATGTAACACTAGCCCCCTTCAGTGTCTATATAAACCGGAGGGTTTAGTCCGTAGGAGAAGAACAATGATAATCATAGGCTAGCTTCCAGGGTTAGTGTCGGTGGGAAACGACACCTATGTGATTACAAGAATCCCTACTACGATTGCGGGGTGCGGGATCGTGAGAAGAGCGGGACTAGTAGACAGCACAAGGGGGATTTACCCAGGTTTAGGCCGCAAAGATGCGTAAAACCCTACGATCCTGCTTTGGTGGATGTATTTAGTGTTCTTGAGCTCTTGAACTAGCTCTGCGTGCTGCCAGGTTCGAAAGAGCCGAATCCTTTTCCAGTGCACCAAGGGCCTACTTTTATAGGCGAAAGGAGCTGCCACAGTGGCACACAGGAGGTGGAAAGTGCTACAGTGTTGCGAGCTTATCGCTCATATTACAGGACAAAGCGCATTTAATGCGAGGCTTAGGTGTCCCTTCACTTTATCGGGGACGGGGGCGAGGCCCGCCCCGTCCATCGCTGCTCCTCCTTGCTTTGACACGCGCCCTGGCCAGCGATGCATGCGGTGCCATGTAGGCAGGCATCCAGCTGCGGTGGCGTGGTGGTGGAGCCTCCACGAAGGGCTGCATATTGCCACGCAGGTGCCTGCCCAGCTGGTTGGGTCGACAACTGCATGTGAACGGTGGTAGAGACTTGGCCGGTGTGGGCCTGGTAGTGGCCCTGCTGGCGCCCTTGGCGAGGGCCTTGCCAGGTGGCCCGACAAGGGTCTCGCCGCGGCATGCTGTCGTCCTCGGCAAGGACCTTGCCGGGGGTCTTGTGGGCTTCCTTGGCAAGAACCCTGCCGAGGATCGTTGTCTTCCAATCCTCATCTGATCTTGCATATTCTTTGTCTTCACAAAGATCTGCATGCCACCACGGAGGTGCCTCCCGAGCCCTGTCCCAATGCGCTTGTTTAGTGTTGGTGGGCTCGAAGGTGGCTTGCTCAATTGGTGTGGGCGAGCTGCCCTGGCAAAGGTCTTGCCGGGGCTGCTGAGGCCACCCCGGTAAGGGTCCCCGCCAGGGAAACCTACTTCATCCAACCGATCTCTGTGGCCTTGGTCATTGTTATTGCTTTGTTTGTCTTGCACCTTTGGCTACTCTCCGGCTTCCCTCTCTTGCCCTGTTATGCGTGGCCGTTGCAGGTGGCTCTGACTGCTCATGCACAAGTAAATGGGTCAAAAGCAGAGCCCCTACTTTTGTACACTGACAGGAGCCCCTGGGCCTGGGCCATACATAAGCGTGACACGTTGTTGGGCCAGGCCCAGAATGGTGCGCGGGCAGGCGGGGCGGATTTTTACCGCGGCAACTGTTCCGTCCACAGCGCTTCCCCCATGTCCTGCGCCGAACGCGTGATGTGGGGTCGTGCGGGCGTGCGTGACCGAAGCATGCTGGCGTCATCTTGCGGTGGACAGTAAAGAGGAGGCTTGCATGTCTCTTCGAGACCGCAGTGCCGCTGCTCATTTACTGCCCTTATTCTGGAACCACCACGCCACACGTCCCATTGCTCCCGTCCCTTGCGCCACATTTGCGGCATGCACGATACAGAGCGAATGACAGGCGCACGGGATACGGGAAGTCACGCGTGTGTAGGCCTATTCCCACGCGCTTTTTATTGAGCGGGGAGAGCGGTCGATGGCTCCGCCTATGGTCACTTCAATAGGCCGGATTGGTAGAGAGGGGCGGCCGAGCCTCGCTCTCGCCCCTTTATAAAGAGGGGAGCAGGAGGAATGACGCCTCTCAATCCTTCGTCATCCGCTTCTCCCCATTCTTGCTTCCTCCTTCTTCCCGCCATGGCGAGGGGGCGTGGCGACGCTTCATCGGTGGCGGCGAGGGTCTCGGCTCGACAACGCATTGCTCCCTCCCAAGAGCCCGTGGCGGTGGAGCCGGCCTATAGGGGAAGAGGGAGAGGATGGGGCCGAGGCCGCTGTGGTGCTTGGGGTAGAGGGGGACGGGGCGGTGCATCGGCGTCGCTTCCGCTAGCGGCCCTTCCCCCCATGGAGGGCCATGTCGGGGACAACCCCTTCGAGTTATTCGTCAGGCTGCGCCGGCTGGCGCGCCGTTGTCTCTGTCTCCCGACCCCGTTTGCTCGGGCCATGGAGCTGGATCCACTGCGGGCGTTGCAGCTGCATATGAGGGGTTGTGGGAACAGCGGCATATGGGCCGATGTCGAGTTCCCCGCCCCTCACGTCATGTACCTTCATCGAGGATGGAAGACCTTCGCCAGCGTCCACAACCTAACGTCGGGGCTCGTCCTTCTCTTCAAGTTGATGGAGGCCGGCCTGCTCTCCGTCAAAGTTTTTGGAGACCTTGGCACTCGTCTAAAGTACTGCGTGGAGAGCTCCTCCTCCAACGAAGATACCTCCTCGAGCGAGAGTGACGAGGAGGACAGCGGTAGCGACGATGAGGGTAGCGGGCGGCAGGATGACGGGTCCAACTAGGCGTCGGGCACATCGCCCCGGGGCGACACCGGTGACCCCATCATCCGTGTCGCCGGCTCCTTGAACTTCTCGGGGTCGCCTCCTGGGGCGGCTGGCGTTGGGAGGCTGCGGAAGAGGAAGAGGGCAGGTGGCAAGGCCATCAAGTCGGAGTACGCGGGCACTGACGCCTTCGTAGCGTATTGACGATCCTGCCGCCTCGTCTTCCAGCTCTTCCACCGTCATCATCATCACCGCCTCCCTTTGGGGTGGCCACCGGGATGTTCTTTTGGTGCCTTCTGCTGCTCGTACTTCGCCTAGGCGCTCCTTTTGCCCTTTTGCCTTCTTATTCCATTTCCTGAGGAGAGGGACAAGAAAGGGATTACAGGCACCTTATCTCTTTTTAATCTTGTAAGCCTTCGGGCCTTCGTTAGATTTTAGAACTTGTAATCCCCCTGCTCATGTTTTTCATTCTGTATGAACTGTACATGTACGGGATGTTTTTAATGAAAAGGGATGTTCGCCAGGCTTTTCGTTCGTGGGTGAAACCCACGGCAACGAGTGAATCCTTGTTGCCATCTAAGGTAAACGCTTTTCACCCGGCAATAGGCCTCGCCGTTCCCCCATTTCGCTTGATCTTTCTCACTCTCTTGGCGGAGGCACGGATGAGATGGGTTTAGGCTCCAGGTTCTATCCCTTTGCTGTCGCGACTACGACCAACTTTGGACCCAGGAGATAATCCTTGGGTGCGGAAAGAGGGGAGCACGGTAGCCTAGAGATAAATCAAGGTTTCACATACCCCAGTTCATAAAGAAATGCATGATAGAGGATAAAAGACTTATCTGGACCTGTAGCCCCCAGCAACCTTGGCTTGTCATGGACGGATCCTTGCATTTGCAGCCCCCGGCAACCTTGGCTTGCCGGGGTCGGGGCACTGGCCCATTCCTTTCTTCCAAACAGCTCGGCAGAAATACTTACGTGTCCTACGAACCAAAGAGGACAGGGAAGAAACAAAGAGATGCACACTCAACCTCTAAGCTAGGGGTTAGCCGCTGCCAAGCACTATCAACCCTAACCGAGGAGGAGACTCGACCTAGCATGCATGCTATAACTTAGGGCGCCAGCGCTTTGTTTATTAGTGCTCAGGGTCTGCGCCTGGCTTTGTACAAAGGGTTACATGCCTTGCCGGCAAGGCTTGTACAAAAGGGTGGCTTGCCAGGAGGCCCGGCCGCCGCGCCTTATGGGTAGAACTAGCAAATATGCTCGATGTTCCAGGAGTTGCTCACTGGAATGGCATCTTCGGTCTCCAGGCGGACTGCACCGGGCCTGGTGACTTGTGTTACCCGATAAGGGCCTTCCCACTTTGGCGTCAACTTGTTGGAATTCTTGGCCGACTGAACGTGCCGAAGAACAAGGTCGCCTTCCTCAAGGCTCCGAGCATGAACCTTGCGGCTATGGTAGCGGCGCAAGGGTTGATGGTAGCGTGCTGCTCTCACAACCGCCCGGAGACGATCTTCCTCAAGGAGCATTGCGTCATCCTGTCGCAGTCGCTCTTGCTCAAGCTCATCATAAGCGAGCACTCGAGGTGACCCGTATATGAGTTCCGTGGGGAGAACTGCTTCTGCCCCGTAAACTAGGGCAAAGGGTGTCTGGCCGGTGGCTCGATTTGGCATCATCCTGATCGACCAAAGAACCGCTGGTAACTCATCAATCCAGCGCCTTCCACTCTTGCGCAACCTGTCGAAAGTCTTCGTTCTTAAGCCTCGCAGAACTTCAGCATTTGCTCTTTCCACTTGGCCGTTGATCCATGGGTGTGCCATGGAAGCAAAACAGACCTTGCTGCCGATATCCTCAATGTATTGCATGAAGGCATGGCTTGTGAACTGTGTGCCGTTGTCGGTGATGATCCTATTGGGCACCCCAAAACGGCAAACTAGTCCCTTAAAGAACTTGATGGCTGACTGCGTCGTCACCTTCCTCACTGCTTCCACCTCTGGCCACTTTGTGAACTTGTCGATTGCAACGTACAAGTACTCAAAGCCCTCGATGACACGGGGGAAGGGGACCAATATGTCGAGCCCCCAGACCGAAAAGGGCCAGGAGAGAGGGATGGTTTGAAGAGCTTGAGCTGGTTGATGAAGCTTCTTTGAATGGAACTGGCACGCTTCACACTTGGTTACCAGTGCCATCGCATCCTGGAGGGCGGTGGGCCAGAAGAAGCCTTGCCGGAAATCCTTGCCGGCAAGGGCTCTTGACCCTATGTGGGAGCCACATATGCCTCCATGTATCTCCACCAACAGCTCTAGTCCTTCCTCCCGGGAGATGCACTTCAATTTCACCCCATTTGGTCTCCTTCTATACAACACGTTGTCAACGAATTGATACAGAGCAGACCGGCGGGCTACTCTTTCCGCCTCTTCCTGCTCCTCAGGAAGCTCTCCTACTTGGAGGAATCGGACAATGTGCTGCGCCCATGCCGGAGCTTGCGGCTCGACGGCAAGGACTAAAGGCATCTCTTCTGCCGCGGGAGCGGCTGTTTCTACGGCCATGGCCTCAGGCCCTGCCGGAGTTGGCAGCCCCGCGGCAGTATCTTCACCAGCGGCCCCGGGAGGCTCGGAGGGGAAGTACTTGCTGGGGCCTAGCTTCCTCCGCTTGTTCTGCTGGGCTGATGGTTCGACGGATGGTTGAGTCAGCTGAAGCACAAAAGTACCTAGTTCCACAGCTAGCTTGAGGGCTGCGTGCTTTGACAAGTAGTTGGCAATGTCGTTCTCCGCCCGAGGGACGTGCTCCGCTTGTATACCGTCAAAGCGCTCCTCTAGCTTTCTCACTTCATCCACGTAGGCTTCCATCAATGAGCTTTGGTAATCCTTGTTGACCTGCCTGACGACGAGTTGCGAGTCGCCCCTGACAATGAGATTTTTGACTCCGAGGTCCGCCGCGATCCTGAGACCGGCAAGCAAACCCTCATACTCAGCGGTGTTATTGGTTGACATCTCCCGGGGAAAGTGCATTTGGATGACGTACATGAGGTGCTCTCCGGTGGGTGCGACAAGCAGTACACCAGCACCAGCGCCTTGCAGCGAAAAGGCCCCATCAAAGTACATGATCCAGTTGCGGCTCGTTTCCTTGCCGGAGAGAGTGGTCTCCTATACCTCTTCATCAGGCGTCGAGGTCCATTCTGAAATAAACTCCGCCAAGACTCTGCTCTGAATCGTCGAGGTACTTTCAAACTTTAAACCGAAACTCGACAGCTCCAGGGCCCATTCCACGATCCTCCCCGTTGCATCTGGGTTATGAAGTATTCATTGCAATGGGAGGCGGATGACCATGGTGATCTCGTGCACTTGGAAGTAATGGCGCAGCTTCCTCGAGGCCATAAGGAGGCCAAAGAGCAATTTTTGCACACCCGAGTACCTCGACGTAGCTCCCTGTAAAAGGGGGTTGACGAAGTAAACTGGGTGCTGCACCATCTTCTTCATTTGCGCCACTTCATCCGGCCGTGCGGGCCCTGCTGCACCGACGCCAGCCCCTGCCGGGGACTCAGTCTTGCCGGGACCGAGCCCTGCCGGGGACTCAGTCTCGCCGGGACCGAGCCCTGCCGGGGAGGGTTCTGGCATGCTAACCATTGACTCTGCCGTTGCTGTTGTCTCTTTGTCGATCTCTCTCTATGCCACCAATGCGGCGCTAACCACTTGATTTTTTGCCGCTAGATATAGCAGCAATGGCTCTTGTGGTTTAGGCGCAACCAGCATAGGGGCAGAGGAGATGTACTTCTTCAAGTATTGCAACGCCGCCTTGGCCTCTGGGGTCCATTCCACTGGGCCCGTCTTCTTTAAAATCTTGAGAAAGGGGAGGGCACGCTCCGCGGATTTGGAGATGAATCTGCTCATGGCGGCAATGCAGCCAGTGAGCCGACACACGTCCTTGATCCTTTTGGGTTCCTCAATTTGCTCAATGGCCTTAATCTTATCTGGGTTTGCCTCAATCCCACGCTGTGACACAAAGAACCCGAGAAGCTTGCCGCACGGGACACCGAAGACACACTTCTCAGAGTGCAATTTGAGGTTGATCTTGTGCAGGTTTCCAAATGTTTCCTCCAGATCTTGCACAAGTGTTGCTTTGTCCTTGGTTTTGACCACTATGTCATCCATATAAGCTTTCATATTTCTATGTAGCTGGGGTTCAAAACCAATTTGGACTGCTCTTGCAAAGGTTGAGCCAGCACTCTTCAACCTGAAAGGCATCCGTAAAAAGCAATACGTACCACATGGGGTGATGAATGCTGTATTTTCCTCGTCTTCTTTTGTCATGAAGATCTGGTGGTATTCCTGAGTAGGCGTCGAGGAATGATAACAGGTCACACCCAGCCGTTGAGTCAACAATCTGGTCAATGCGCGGTAACGGGAAGGGATCCTTTGGACAAGCCTTATTGATGTATGTGTAATCAATACATAGCCTCCACTTCCCGTTTGCCTTTCGCACCACCATTGGATTGGCCAACCACATCGGATGGAGTACTCCTCTTACCAAGCCTGCCGCCTCTAGTTTCCTAATTTCCTCCATGATGAACTCTTGCCTCTCCAGAGCTTGCTTCCTGACCTTCTGCTTGACGGGCCGCGTATGAGGACAGACAGCAAGATGGTGCTCAATCACTTCCCTAGGAACGCTAGGGATGTCGGAGGCTTGCCATGCAAACACATCAACATTCGCCCGCAGGAAAGTGACGAGCTTGCTTTCCTATTTGCTGTCTAGGTTGGAGCTTATGGTAAAAGCTCCACCCGTTCCGTCCTCCTTGACGGGCACCTTCTTGGTCTCTGGCGGCGCAACTCTAGACATCTTGCTCTTGCCGATGGAGCTCTCTGGCACGTCCTCAACGGGATCGCAACACCCCGAAGAGGTGCGCTTGCCGAAGTGGGTGCGAGGGGTCTCGCCGGTCTTCTTCCCTCCCGGGGCTCCGTCGGTAGGAGCAGGTGCCTTAGCGGCAGCTGCTGTAACTGCCTCCCGGTAGACTTGGTCGGTGCAAATATTTGCATCTTTCTTGTCGGAGGGGATGGTGATGATGTTCATCGGCCCGGACATCTCAGCATGTTGTAGGCGTAGTGTGAAGCCGCCATGAACTTGGCTAGTGCCGGGAGGCCGAGGATCCCGTTGTAAGGCAAGGGGTTCTCGGCTACATCAAAAACAATTCTCTCCGTCCTGTGGTTCAGCTCGCCTTCGAAGGTCACGGGCAGCGTGATTTTTCCCTTTGGCTGGCTCCTCCTCGGGTTAAACCCTTGGAACGTGCCCGTCTCCTCGAGGTCTCCATCAGGGATCTGCAGCCTCTTGACCACAACAGGCGAGATCAAGTTCAGGCCGGCCCCGCCGTCAACCAACATCTTTGTCACCTTGAGGTTGCGGATCGTTGGCGAAACAAACAATGGCAAGCACTCGACCGCAGTAGTGCGGTAAGGGTGGTCCTCGGTGTCGAAGATGATGGGCGTGCTGGACCATTTCAGCGGCTTCCGTGCGTCGAACGATGGCTCCACCACTGTGATCTCACGCGCCCACTGCTTGAGCCAGCGGTGGGATGAATGCAGCGAGGTGCCACCATCAACGCACATGGCCTCAATGGCTTTCTTGAACTCGTGGTCGCCGGATGTCAGGACCCCGATTCTAGGCCACACCGATCTAGCATGTAACACCTCATATCACTTTGTGGCCTCACGCACGGTATTCCCACGGGTGTCGCCTTACCATGCCCGGGACCGTTTGTGCCTTTTGGAACACGTATATGATAGTGTCGCTAGCATCCATATGACAAGAACCCGGGCTGACATGGCTACTCGTGAACCCTAAGTGGCACTAACTTACAGGGACAGGCATACATGACCCAACAACGAACGTGTCAGTCATCAGCGAGTGAATCCGGGCTGTAGCAACTGGGCTAGCAGGACTCCAGTAAACCGGGCTGCAGCAGGCTAACAAGACTCCCGTAGACACCGCATGACATTTCCCCGAAGGGACAGACACAGGAACGAAGAAGGACACATGCCGGCCAGCCTAAGTGTTCCGGAGCAGTAGCAAGCTACCAGGGCTCAGTGGAAGCACTAGGAGACATTTCCCGGTAAGAGAGGCTACTAAGGATAAACAACTAGATAGTCAGATCCCACACATAGCAATACACATTACACGTATGCATAACATGCAAGTATGTGCTGTACAACATGGCATCACAACATAACTCAACAACTCATATAGATAAGGCTCAAAGAGCCATCATAGCATTTATTGTAAACAGGGGTCACATGACCCAGCATTCAGAGCATACAAGCAACAAGCGGAAGTATTACATGTCTGAGTACAGACATCTACAAATGAAAAAGGCTGAAGAGCCTGACTATCTACAACATCCGATCAAGATCGTAGCTGAGGTACAAGCTACTCGTCGAAGTCCACGAGAGCACTAGTAAGACCGAAGTCTCCGCAGCAAAAACATAAATAAAGCAACATGAGTACAAAGTACTTAGCAAGACTTACATAAGATCCTATCATACATGCATTTGTATCAAGAGGGTAATGTAGGGTTTAGTTGCAGCAAGCCAGCTTTGACTCAGTGGCTATCCTGTTCTACGACTACGAGAAACTCTTGAGGTGATATGGCGCACACGAGTCCACTAATCACCACACAATACACTACTATGGATTCATCCCCGTCTCCCTACGAGAAGGCCATCCATAGCACTCACACTTGTCTTGAGCATTTTAGAGTATCCACTTCAAGTTGTCTATGTACCATGTAAGCATCCAAGAAGTCCATAACCGCGGACCCGGCTATTCGAATAGATCATGTTAACCCTGCAGGGGTGTACTTCTTCACACACGCTCTCGCCACTTACCGCCATGTACACGTCATGTAACTCGGCAACCTTCAAGCGGAAGCCTGGCGAGGGTGTCGGCCACGACCTGACTAACCACACAAGACTCTAGTCCAGGTTTATCGCCTATTCGGGTTCCATCCGCAAGGAGATCCGGCCGGGGTGTCGCTCACGGCCCCAAACGATGTGAGCAGGGTTCCCAAGCCCACCATCCGGGTGCCACTTGGTACACCGTGCCACCTGTGCCTAGTCTGTCCCAAGCCCACCCTGCCGGGTGCCACTTGGTAGAAAAATAGCACTACCTACAAACACCAGAAACTAGTTGCGACTCCTGGACAGAGATCAAGTGGGTTAATAAGTCGAGAGAGTCAATTAAGGATCCCAATGTGTGGTAGTATCGAGTCATTGGACAACATACATAGAACTCAGTGCTTAAGGACGGTTCCAGTGAGACAACCCACCATGTACTCCTACATGGCCTCTCACCGCTACCTTTACCAAATCGTGTTCACACACTTCACTCTCAGCATCAGAACATTTCGTAACACTCCAATTCATTCCCAATGAATCAGACCTGACACACTCTAAGCAATAGCAGGCATAGCATGGTAAGAACACAACAATGGCTTCAATCAACTCCTACACATGCTAGTGGGTTTCAACTATTTACTGTGGCAATGACAGGTCATGCAGAGGAATGGGTTCAACTACCGCAGCACAAAGTAGCAGATGAATCGTTGTTGTCCTAATGCAATAACTGAGAGCAGGAGCGAGAGAGTAGGATTGTATCGGAATGAACAAGGGGGTTTGCTTGCCTGGTAGATCAACAGAGGGGGCACTGCTCCTCAGACAGGTACTCTGGAGCACTCTCCGGAGCAGGACCTATCGAGAAGGAACGGTGTCGACAATCAATACACAAGCATATGCAACAATATGATGCATGAACATGGCATGTAGATGTGATGCTGTTTGAGCTAATGCAACTAGCATTCTGTTTGAATGAAGTCCATTTGAACCAAGGGTTCAAATGCAATTCCAAACTTAACATTTATAAATGCCATTCATATGTTTTCACCTATACAGCAGGTTTAGGTTGGTTTGTCATGCATGAAACTGGTACATATAGAAAGATTGCATTTTTTGATAATTTTTCATATATAAATTATTTCAATCTGAGCTACGGTTGAATTTCTATGAATTTTTGAAGTTTAAATCATTTTCTGGAATTTCCTGATTAATTTTAAATCCAGAAAATGAATACTGCGTCAGCCTGACATCAGCGAGTCAACGGCCAGGTCCAGGTCAAACCTGACCAGTGGGACCCATACGTCAGTGTCATGGTTAATTAACAGAGTTAATTAATTGTCAAGCTAATCTTAAACTAAAAATTAGCAGGGCCGGGCCCCACATGTCAGTGTTAGGGGGGGGGGGTTAATTAACGGGGTTGACCCGGTCAATCCCGCCGGCGTTTAGCCGCCGGCGAGGCCGAAGGCGGCGGAGGGGCTCAGGATCGTTGCTCCGGCGACCATTTGGGCGGCGGAGACCACTGGCGAGGGGCCAGCGCTCGTCCGCGTCATCTGGAGCAAGTAGGGAAGGTGGAGACGGTCGGAGCTCGCCGGAGTGGAGCTCAGGGCGGCGGCCGGAGTTCGGGCGCGAGCTGGGATGCGGCTGCGGTGTGCAAGGGCAAGAACAGAGAGGGGGAGGAGGAGCAGCATCTCACCGCGGTTGCAGCGGGCGTCGAAGCAGGCTCGGGGGCGGCCGGACGGTGACGGGCGGGCGGTGGAGATCCACGGCGGCCGGCGGTGAAGAAGACTACGATGGCGATGATGGTGGCCGTCCGGAGGTGCGTGGCTCGACGAGGAGGGAGAGGGGGTCGCGAAGGAGCTGTGGAACGCGTTGGGGGTGGCGCGGCCGTGGCTGTGGGCGCGGCAACAGTGGCCGGTGGCGGCGGTGGCGCTCGGCCGTGAGAGAGAAAGCGAGGGAGTGGAGAGGAGAGGACCGGGGGAGAGTGAGGGAGGCTTGGGGGGTGCGTGGCGACACGCGCGTGATCCAGGAGATGAGGGGGAGAAGCAGGAGGTGTCGGGGAGACGTGGCCACGGCCGGCTGTGGCACGGCCACGCAGCAGCTCCTACTGGCAGGAGCTTGAAGAAGCACCTGGCAGTTGGGCTGGGCCGCGTGCTGACTGGGCCAGCCTGTTGGGCCACTGGGCCAGGCCAGGCTGCACAGGGAGGTAAGCGCGAGGTAGGTTTTTCCCATTTTGTTTTCTTTTCTATTTTTCTGACATTTGTTTTGATTTAATAATAATACTAAATCATTTTATTTACTTATACCAATTTTTGTAGGAACTAGTGGTATTATTCCAGAGCTCCTCAACAAATGGCATAATTTTTGGACATATATTATATATATAACAAATATATATCCAATGCAAATATTTATGCATTAATTCCAAATGCCCAAAATAAATACTTATGGCTCTTAAAAATATTGGTTTGATTTTTATCTCTGTCCAATATTTTCAGAGAGCAACATGAGCATTTTCTTGGACCTTTTTGGAGCAATTTTTATCTGGGTCATTTCCAGAAATGATTCTGAGGGTTTCACAAATCCTCATTTCAAATTTAAATGGAATTTAAACATGATGCACAAATGACTAGCTAGCCTTGAGCATACCAGAACTAGGGATGTGACAACTCGCCCCCACTTGAAAGAATCTCGTCCCGAGATTCAGGGGTCGACGGAAAGAAAGTGGGGTACTCCAGTCGAAGACGATCTTCTCGCTCCCAAGTAGCTTCTCTCTCGGAATGATGAGACCACTGAACCTTGAGAAACTTGATGTTATGACGTCGAGTGACACGCTCTGCTTGATCAAGAATGCGAACAGGGTACTCTCGATATGTGAGGTTATCTTGGAGATCAAGCGTTTCGTGGTCCACTCCGCGGATGGGATCCGAGAAGCAACGCCTGAGTTGAGAGACGTGGAAGACATCATGAACTCTGGAAAGATGTGGGGGTAGTTCCAACTGGTAGGCAACCTCTCCTCGTTTAGCGAGAATGCGAAAAGGACCAATGTAACGAGGAGCCAACTTGCCCTTGATACCGAACGATGGGTACCCTTCAAAGGAGTGACCCGAAGGTAAGCTTTGTCGCCAATTTCATAAGTCATATCCTTATGATGACGATCATACTGGCTCTTTTGACGAGACTGGGCTGTTTTCAAATTCTCACGAATGATGCGAACTTGCTCTTCTGCCTCCTGGATCATGTCCGGTCCAAAGAATTGTCTTTCACCGGTTTCTGACCAGTTCAAAGGTGTTCGACATCTTCGTCCATAGAGAACCTCAAAAGGAGCTTTCTTGAGACTGGATTGATAGCTATTGTTATAAGCAAACTCGGCGAAAGGAAGACATTTCTCCCAATCCATACCGAATGAGATAACGCAAGCTCTAAGCATGTCTTCGAGAATTTGGTTGACCCTTTCCACCTGACCACTCGACTGAGGGTGGAAAGCGGTACTGAAGGAAAGATGGGTTCCCATGGCAGTTTGGAAACTCTCCCAGAAATGAGAAGTGAAAAGACTGCCACGGTCTGAATTGATCTCTAGTGGAACACCATGAAGTGACACTATTCGAGAAATGTATAAGTCAGCGAGCTGACTAGCAGTGATACTCTCTCGAACAGGTAGGAAGTGCGCCACTTTGGAGAGACGATCAATGACTACGAAGATAGCATTATTCCCTTTCTTGGTCCTGGGAAAGCCGGTGATGAAGTCCATACCAACTTTATCCCGTTTCCACTCAGGAATAGCTAAAGGCTGAAGAGTGCCAGCAGGCCTTTGATGCTCTGCCTTAACGCGACGACAAACGTCACAGTTAGCAATAAACTGAGCAATTTCTCTCTTCATCCTAGTCCACCAGAACCTCTGGCGTAGGTCCTGATACATCTTAGTACTACCGGGATGAATCGTAAGAGGAGATTCATGCGCCTCCTTAAGAATCAATTGTCGCAGATGTTGATTCTTGGGAACCACCAAGCGATTCTCAAAGAAAACAACACCTCGATCATCCATAGAGAAACATCCACCAACTCCCTTCTTAATGTTTCTCTTGATTCGAGAAATACCCCTATCAACTTGCTGGCTAGTATGATCTGATCCTCAAGAGTAGGTTTCACCATTAAGGTAGAAAGGAATCCGTGAGGAGCAATGTGAAGATTAAGCTTACAGAATTCCTCATGGAGAAGTGGTTGGCCCTGCTGCAACATGAGATTGTTGCAATAGGATTTACGACTTAGCGCATCAGCCATGACATTGGCTTTGCCTGGGGTGTAGGTAATCCCTAGATCATAATCTGAGATCAACTCCAACCAACGTCTTTGCCTAAGGTTCAAATCTGGTTGTGTGAAGATATACTTGAGACTCTGGTGATCGGTGTAGATCTCGCAACGTTTACCAAGAAGGTAATGTCGCCAGGTCTTGAGTGCATAGACTACGGCTGCAAGCTCTAGATCATGTGTAGGATAATTCTCCTCATGTGGATGCAACTGTCGAGATGCATAGGCAATCACATGACGATCCTGCATAAGAATGCAACCTAGTTCCTATCGTGAGGCATCGCAGTAGATAACAAAGTCTTTAGTGAAATCCGGTGGCATAAGTATGGGAGCAGAAGTCAGGCGTCTTTTCAGTTCCTGAAAACTGTACTCACACTATGGGGACCACTCAAACTTTTTATCTTTCTTGAGAAGTTCCGTGAGAGGTTTGGCCACTTTGGAGAAGTTTTCAACAAAGCGGCGACAATAGCTGGCTAGACCAAGGAAACTCCTAACTTGTTTAACGGTTTCAGGTGGAGTCCAATCGAGAACGGCCTTAACTCTCTCGGGATTGACAGCAATGCCCTTACCAGAGATTACGTGGCCTAGGTAGGTCACTTCTGGCAACCAAAATTCACACTTGGAGAACTTGGCATAAAGGCGGTGCTCTCTGAGTTTTTCTAACACAAGTCTAAGATGTTCGGCATGCTCTTCCTCGTTCTTCGAGTAAATAAGAATATCATCGAGGTAAACCACGACGAACTTATCTAAGTACTCCATGAAGATCGAGTTCATCAAGTGGGAGAATGTAGCTGGAGCGTTGGTTAGACCGAAGGACATGACAGTGTACTCGTACTGACCATAATGAGTGACAAAAAGCCGTTTTAGGGATGTCCCCGTTTCTGATCTTGATTTGGTGGTAGCCTAACCTCAAATCCATCTTGGAGAAGATTGAGGATCCAGCGAGCTGATCATACAGGTCGTTGATCCTGGGAAGCGGATATTTGTTCTTTATCGTGACCAAATTAACGGGACGATAATCTACAACCATCTGGTCCGTACCATCCTTCTTCTTGACGAAGAGGACGTGGCAATCCCAAGGAGAAGAACTAGGACGGATGAAACCCTTTTGCAAGGACTCATCAAGTTGTTTCTTAAGCTCGGCTAGTTCTAAAGGTGCCATCTTGTAAGGTCTCCTAGAGATTGGAGCGGTTCCTGGGATAAGATCTATGACGAACTCTACATCTTTGTCAGGTGGAACACCTGGCAGTTCCTCTGGAAAGACGTCCAGAAAGTCACGGACCACCGGGATATCGTCAAGGTCTGGAAGAGGGCTCGCATTGAGAGAATAGAGCTAACGCCTTGCTAGTGGATACAGTGACTATCTTGCCAGATGGGTGTGTAAGCTGAACAGACCTAGTGTAACAATCAATCTTGGCATAATGAGCTTTCATCCAGTCCATACCCAAGATTATGTTAATATCTGTAGACTTGAGGGCTATAAGTGATGCAAGGAATACAAGTCTGTCAACAAGGATCTCGTTACCATGGCTTACACTAGAGGTTTGCCATTTGGATCCAAGAGTTTGAATGACTAGTGGAGAGGGCATATCACAAAATGCCATGTTGTGCAAGTTAGCATAGCTTTCAAAAATGAAGGAGTGAGATGCGCCAGTATCGAACAGAACTGATGCTGGATGACAATTGACGAGGAGTGTACCAAGAACGACATTCGGATCATCATGAGCGTCTTTAGCTGAGACGTGATGCACACGTCCACGTTCAGTGGGGGCTGACTTGACACTAATCATCTTGCTTGATGGCTTGACACAACCAACAGACTTCTCGGGCTGGGGTGGAGCATAACTAGCCTGAGAGCAGTCACGTGCATAGTGTCCTGGCTTCCCGCATGTGAAGCAAGTCCCTGAAGTTGGACGTGGACCCGCACTGACAAGCGGTCTACCAGTAGGCCTGGGTGGAACATACGACTGAGCTGGGGGAGGCACCACATGGGATGGCCTCGGTGCATATCCGGAAGGAAGAGCGGAGTTTGGAATCCAAATCCGGCGCTTCTGAGAACCAGAACCGGAGGAGGATCCCAAATCACGGGTGTGCTTACGAGACTCCTCGTAAGTGAGCTGAGTTGTCTCTGCATTAATGGCCTTGTTCACAAGAGCTTGGAATGTATCACAATGATGCAGGTGGAGATCACGACGCAACTTGGGGTTGAGACCCTTCTAGAACCTAGCCTGCTTCTTGGCGTCCGTGGACACTTCTTCTGTGGCATAGTGGGCGAGGTTCTCAAACTCTCTACTGTAAGCATCAACAGCCATCTTACTCTGGGTGAAACTACAGAACTCTTCTCTCTTGCGATCGATGAGGGCCTCAGGAATGTGATGCTCGCGAAAAGCCTCAGTGAAATCCCTCCAGGTAGGAATCTAGCCAGCTGGAAGCATAGCCTCATAGTTCTGCCACCAAAGTTTAGCAGGACCTTCCAGGTGGTATGTGGCATAGGTGACCTTGTCATCTTCAGCTACGTTCGCGGAACGCAGCTTATGAGTGATGCTACGGAGCCAGTTATCTGCATCGAGTGGCTCAATGGAATGATGAAGGTAGGTGGGTGCAAGCGGATGAAGTCATGAATGGTTGCAGACCCTTTGAACTGATGTGCATTGTTCTCCTCAATACGTGCCAACAAGCGGTTAGACTCACGCTTGTTCCTCTCCATCTCTAACATGAACTCTGCCAACGAAGGCTGGTCGGGAGGATCCTCATCCCTACCATCTCCGTGGTTCTGTCTACGAGCAACAGAATTTCGCTTAACTGATGCCATCCTGAGAAACGAAACCAAGGACGGAATGAGCATCAACTATAGGCTGTAGAATGTAGGACAAGGAAATTAGTAACTCTCAAACTCCTAGGGCAATTCCGGCAGCATAACGGCAGTAAAATGCTCAGAATGAGACATCCTGCTAAAAATGGGGTAGTACAACAACTCAACATCACCACTCAAGGTTCTGGGATAGTACTAAACAGGCTACACCGGAAATACTCGAAAACTAGGGTATGACTCTAATCAACCAATCCTATGGGACTACGGAGTAGTAACACGTGATCCTGATAGACGGAAGAGAAGCCTAGTTCCTTAACCCCGTAGGAAAGATAGGATGACTCAGATCAGAAGGCCATGAGGTAAAGTAGTAAAAAGAGCCTTACGTTCCTTCCCACAATCAATTCCCTTACATAACTAAAGAATTTCTAGACTCAACTTCGACTAGTTTGGCTTGGTAATCCTACAGGCAGTCAGGCTCTGATACCAAAGCTGTCAGGACCCCGATTCTATGCCACACCGATCTAGCATGTAACACCTCATATCACTTTGTGGCCTCACGCACGGTATTCCCACGGGTGTCGCCTTACAATGCCCGGGACCGTTTGCGCCTTTTGGCACACGTATATGATAGTGTCGCTAGCATCCATATGACAAGAACCCGGGCTGACATGGCTAGTCGTGAACCCGAAGTGGCACTAACTTACAGGGACAGGCATACATGACCCAGCAACGAACGTGTCGGTCATCAGCGAGTGAATTCGGGCTGTAGCAACTGGGCTAGCAGGACTCCGGTAGACACCGCGTGACATTTCCCCGAAGGGACAGACACGGGAACAAAGAAGGACACATGCCGGCCAGCCTAAGTGTTCCGGAGCAGTAGCAAGCTACCAGGGCTCAGTGGAAGCACTAGGAGACATTTCCCGGTAAGAGAAGCTACTAAGGATAAACAACTAGATAGTCAGATCCCACACATAGCAATACACATCACACGTACACATAACATGCAAGTATGTGCTGTACAACATGGCATCACAACATAACTCAAAAACTCATATAGATAAGGCTCAAAGAGCCATAATAACATTTATTGCAAACAGGGGTCACAGGACCCATCATTCAGAGCATACAAGCAACAAGCGGAAGCATTACATGTCTGAGTACAGACATCTACAAATGAAAAAGGCTAAAGAGCCTGACTATCTACAACATCCGATCAAGATCGTAGCTGAGGTACAAGCTACTCGTCGAAGTCCACGAGAACACTAGTAAGACCGAAGTCTCCGCTGCAAAAACATAAATAAAGCAACATGAGTACAAAAGTACTCAGCAAGACTTACATCAGATCCTATCATACATGCACTTGTATCAAGAGGGTAATGTGGGGTTTAGTTGCAGCAAGCCAGCTTTGACTCTGTGGCTATCCTGTTCTACGACTACAAGAAACTCTTGAGGTGATATGGCGCACACGAGTCCACTAATCACCACACAATACACTACTATGGATTCATCCCCGTCTCCCTACGAGAAGGCCATCCATAGCACTCACACTTGTCTTGAGCATTTTAGAGTATCCACTTCAAGTTGTCTATGTACCATGTAAGCATCCAAGAAGTCCATAACCGCGGACCCGGCTATTCGAATAGATCATGTTAACCCTGCAGGGGTGTACTTCTTCACACACGCTCTCACCACTTACCGCCATGTACACGTCATGTAACTCGGCAACCTTCAAGCGGAAGCCTGGCGAGGGTGTCGGCCACGACCTGACTAACCACACAAGACTCCAATCCAGGTTTATCGCCTATTCGGGTTCCATCCGCAAGGAGATCCGTCCGGGGTGTCGCTCACGGCCCCAAACGATGTGAGAAGGGTTCCCAAGCCCACCATCCGGGTGCCACTTGGTACACCGTGCCACTTGTGCCTAGTCTATCCCAAGCCCACCCTGCCGGGTGCCACTTGGTAGAAAAATAGCACTACCTACAAACACCAGAAACTAGTTGCGACTCCTGGACAGAGATCAAGTGGGTTAATAAGTCGAGAGAGTCAATTAAGGATCCCAATGTGTGGTAGTAGCTAGTCATTGGACAACATACACAGAACTTGGTGCTTAAGGACGGTTCCAGTGAGACAACCCACCATGTACTCCTACATGGCCTCTCACCGCTACCTTTACCAAATCGTGTTCACACACTTCACTCTCAACATCAGAACATTTTGTAACACTCCAATTCATTCCCAATGAATCAGACCTGACACACTCTAAGCAATAGCAGGCATGACATGGTAGGAACAGAACAATGGCTTCAATCAACTCCTACACATGCTAGTGGGTTTCAACTATTTACTGTGGCAATGACAGGCCATGCAGAGGAATGGGTTCAACTACCGCAGCACAAAGTAGCAATTGAATCGTTGTTGTCCTAATGCAATAACTGAGAGCAGGAGCGAGAGAGTAGGATTGTATTGGAATGAACAAGGGGGTTTACTTGCCTGGTAGATCAACAGAGGGGGCACTGCTCCTCAGACAGGTACTCTGGAGCACTCTCCGGAGCAGGACCTATCGAGAAGGAACGATGTCGACAATAAATACACAAGCATATGCAACAATATGATGCATGAACATGGCATGTAGATGTGATGCTGTTTGAGCTAATGCAACTAGCATTCTGTTTGAATGAAGTCCATTTGAACCAAGGGTTCAAATGCAACTCCAAACTTAACATTTATAAATGCCATTCATATGTTTTCACCTATACAACAGGTTTAGGTTGGTTTGTCATGCATGAAACTGGTACAGATGGAAAGATTGCATTTTTCTGATAATTTTTCATAAACAAATTATTTCAATCTGAGCTACAGTTGAATTTCTATGAAATTTTGAAGTTTAAATCATTTTCTGGAATTTCCTGATTAATTTTAAATCCAGAAAATGAATAACTGCGTCAGCCTGACGTCAGCGAGTCAACGGCCAGGTCCAGGTCAAACCTGACCAGTGGGACCCATACGTCAGTGTCATGGTTAATTAACGGAGTTAATTAATTGTCAAGCTAATCTTAAACTAAAAATTAGCAGGGCCGGCCCCCACAT